>NW_007248451.1:0-10727 GCF_000164805.1 Carlito syrichta
AAAAAAAAAAAAAAAAAAAAGAAGTTGTGCACCGATGTCAATGCCTAGTCCACCTGTCAATGCAATTCTTCAATCCTTTTTCTGGAATGACCATCAGAGCTATTGTCATTATTTGTTGGGGTCTGACAATTAAGTTCACGAACTTGCCACTGAGCACTTATGTTGCAACACTGTACAAATAACACTATTGGAACACCTTCCTGACCCACCTGACCTGGACCCCAGTGACTTTTTTCTTTACCTGAAGATAAAGGAAATATTGGAAAGAAGACATTTGATGACATTCAGGACATCGAGGGTAATACAATAATGGCTCTGATGGCCATTCAAAAAAAAAAAATTCAAAATTTTTTCATGGGTGGACTTGGTACTAGCATCAGTGCATAGCTTCCCAAGGGGAGTACTTTGAAGGTCACCTTAGTGATATTCAGGATATTTAATCATGAGGTATAAGAGTTTAAGAACTTAGTTGTCAGCTGTCATTTAATGCGCCTCTACTAGAAAACAAGATGGCTAATGCTGTGCTGTGTCTTTGGGCCCAATCCTGTGGTGGAATCTTTTGGGTCCTGAGGAGGTGGGACAAAACACACACAGAGTGGGCTGCGGTGTTTGCTATAGAGCACGGGTAACACAAGACTCTGGACACCCTGTGACCAATTAGGAGAGCAGATCTACCCTTCATTTTTTTCAGACAGCACTGTGACTTGAGCCCATCATGGGCCAACCTCCTCAGAAGAAGAGGTTCTGGGTGAGGTCATACTGTCTGTGAAGCCACCTTGGGGCTCAGTGAGTACAACAGCTGGTGACTGGACAAGAAGGGCAATCTCTTCTGGTGCCGAGGCAAATGTGTGCTGAATATTGACTAAGTGGCCAGTAATCCAGGCTCCCACATGTAGTTTAGCTGAAAACTGCTTGTCTTATTTCTGAGCACATGCAACACTCCAGGATATTCACAGACAATCTTTGGTCTAGAGTGAGGCAACAAGGCACTCATTTGCATGAGCCTGAGAGTGAAGGCCTTGTCACCTCACCTGTTCACACTCCTGGTCCTGCATGAGAAGGGAGAGGGCCAAAACCAGGGCATCTGGTTATATCACAGTGATAAACAGCTTGCTGTGAGAGCCCAGAGTCCCATCTGGGGCAAGTAAGGGCCATCTGGCCGGGGGCCATGTGAGCAGCAACTGGAGGGGGAAGCAGACATTTGACAGGGGTGGCAGGGAAGGGTCTCATGCCATGGACTGGGAGCGGATGGGCAGGCTGGACTGATGGTGCACCCTATGGAGGTCCTTAAGGGATGGAGTTGACTCCATGAATGGGGAGTTGTTTTCCCAATGAACAGCTCCTGCTGGGGTTTCCCTTCCCTCTCTGCCCATTGGGATGGGTCTCAGATGTCTTTCAGCACATTCTGGGGGTTGCTTAAGGGGTCTGTAGAGCCTACATGTTTCCCGGCAGGGATAGAGAAGCTGTGGCCTAAGCCCTTGGTGGGTGGAAGGTTGTGTTGGATGATGTGTCCTGTGCTCCCACTCTGGTTTGGAAAGAGACACTGATAACCTGAGGCCATTAACCTAGAGGGATTTCTGGAGATAAGGGAAGACCTGTAGGGAGACACCTGCATTATCAGGGCTTTCCAGAGACACAGAACCAACATGATATTCAGTAATCCAGGATCATTCATGAGAGATTAGTTCCAGGACCCCTGTAGACACCACGATCTACAGGGCAGGCTCCCAAGATTGTCTTGAGAACAAGGGCTCTCATCACCTATCTTTTGGAGTTCTTCTACCCCAGAATGGCATTCTCAGGCTACCCAGCCTCCCAAGACCCTAGTATAACATGGCATAAAACTTGCATACTACCTAAGAACATCCTCCTGGGCAGATTAAGTCATCTCTAGATTACTCATAATGCTATATGAAGAGTTTTAATGCTGTGTTGCTTTTTAAATGTATTTTATTGGGTTTTTTGTATTCATATTTTTCACATATTTTCCATCTACAGTTTGTAGAATGTAAAGCCTGAAATTATGGAGGACTGACTGTATGCAACCAATAAGTAGGGATTGATTATAGCAATTGGCTCACAAGATTCTTGAGTTGAGTAGTTCCACAATATGCTCGATGTCTGCAAGCTGAAGACTCAGGGAAGCTGCCATGTAATCAGTCTGTGTCTGAAGCCCTGAGAACCTGGGGACCAGGGATGTGGTGTAAGCCCAAGGTCAAAGGCCTGAGAATCAGGAGTGTCAGTGTCTGAGGGTAAGAGATGGAAGTTCCAGCGCTACATGAGGGAGTGCATCACCTTTCCTTGTCCTTTTTGTTCTACCCACGCCTTCCATGAATTGGAGGAGGCAGATCTTAACCCAATCTAAGGAGTGAACTCTAATCTTTCCCAGAAAGACACTCAAAGGCATGCTCAGAAATACTGTTTTACATGTGTCTGCATTTCTCTTCAACCACCTAAATTTAAGTTTGACACCTAAAGTTAACAGTCACCAGGCCTCTCTGATGTGGCTAACACACTGAGCTTGGGTGGGAGCTCGGCCTGAGCACAGACCTGAGCCTCTCTCCCCAAGTGCGACCTTCCCCATGTTTAAAAGGTGAGGTAGCCAACATGAGATGGTTGTTAAGAAAAAACATCTCACGTAAACCAGACCCAGGGCCTCTGGGAGGACAGCGCCCACAGCCCCACAAAGGCGGGAAGGACTCACAATCTCCAACTCAGAGTGGGAAGGTCCCTGGCTCTGTAGAGATATCAGCTGAAGCTTCATGTAGGGTGTTCTGGGCTTGAGGTGCAGGTCTCTGTGTGACTCAGAGTGCAGGGGAGGCAGATGAGGTTAGCCAAGTGCTGTCATGTGGCCCAAAAGCTCTGGAAGTGCAGCCACAGGCTTATGTTCCTCCACCAGGGGGTGGAGTGAGGGGGGCAAAATACTGACTGCGTAAGGCCTGGCCCCCTGCCCTTCAGTGTGGCTTCTCAAGACTGAAGCCATCTTAGTATGGGACACTCATATCATTGATGGGGGACTTGGGTCTGTAAAGACTGTTCTGAGAAGCTGGCTGTATGGACCTGGGCCTGCTTCTGTGAACTACCCACTTTCCACTCCTTGGGTTCACCAATTCACACACCTTGGCTTCACCAATTCACCTCTTTGAAATCTCAGTTTTCTCATCGGAAAAATGAGAAGGTAATCATAATGATATTCTTGAGCCTGTCAGGTAGACATTTGGGAGGTATTGATGAGTTAGCTCTGAGAAATGTCTGTTATGTAGTTTCAGCAGGAACATATTCAGCGTACACCCAAGTGTCCATGGGTCAGAGTCTTCCCTTCCTGACCCCGTGGAGCTTAGCACAGGACAGGCTTCTGCCTCATTGCCATGGGCACAGGATCCCAGTTTGGTGACCTGAGCACAGATACACCCTCATCCACATTTGGGGAACCCTCACCCTCAGAATGGTTTCCCCAAGAAGATGTATCTTAATTGTTTCATACTCAATGGTGTAGTTGTTTTTATTTTCTCTTTTGCTACTACAGTAATAAGTTAAATACGATTTATTTGATCTATTTACTTTCAAATCCACCCAATGTTGGTGGGAGAATGCCATATTCCACTTCTTTTTAAATTTTCCTGCCAGGAACTATCTTTAATATCATTTAGTATATTTTCAAAGTTTTCAGTACTGGTTAACAGCATTTTCTTTTTAGAATTAAAAGGTGTATACTAAAGGGTTTATTTTGGCTCCATGATTTTTTGGTGTAGAAAAACAGCCTGTCACATGGCAAGAGTGATGCCATCTTGAAGCAATACTGCTACGATAGTTGATGCTTGATCCTAGCATCTGCAGCAAGGTCTTTAAACACTGTCTGTAGCATAAAAACCCCTCATAAATAAATCCTGCTGGTAGCACAGAAAATCCACCTGAAGATGTTTATCTAACCTCCACATCAGTCATGAGTTTCACAAGAAAGACTGAGGCAAGACCAGCATCAAATGTTTATCCACGAAAACTTGCTATATTAAGGACATTTTCTAGAGCGTGGATGCGGGGTTCAAGTCTCACAGCCCTCTAGACGTCATATCTGTTCCCAAGTCCCATTAACTGTTTCCTTCTAATAAACAGGATTAAAATTATCGTCCAGGATCAGGTGCTCAGCCTGTAATCCCAGAACTCTGGGAGGCTGAGGCTAGGGGGTTTCCTGAGCCCACAGGTTCGAGACCAGCCTGGGCAACATGGGGAGAGCTCATCTCTACAATAAATAAAAAAATCAGCCAGGTGTGGCAGTGCACACCTGTAGTTCTGGCTACTTAGAAGGCTGAGGCAGAAGAATCACTGGAGCCCAGCAGGTTGATCCTGGGGTGGCCATGAACATGCCACTGCACTCCACCCTGGGTGAGAGTAAGACACCAACTCAAGAAAAAATTAAATTATCAACATCAGAATTAAGGAAAATAAAAGCAAAAACAAGCCTACAGCAATTAGAAAGAAGGAAATGATAAACATAAGAGTAGAGAATAATGAAACAATGTCTCTGGAAATGGGTATATTTGAAAAACATTCAGTTAAAATCATACCCAATGGTGGAAACCGAATGCTTTTCTCTAATGTTGGAAGCAATAAAGATTCCCAATTTGACCAAGTAGATTCAACATTGTACTGTCAATTCTATCCAGTCCAGTACAGCAAAAATATAAGCAAATACAATAAGTGGAAAGCATGGAGATTAAAAAGTGCAGAAAATGTATCTTTATATGTAGAGAACATAACTGTCAATGTAGAAAACTTTCTACAAAACATCTAGAACTAGTAAGTGAGTCTAGCAAGATTTCAGGATACAAAGGCATGGTAAGAAATAAATCATAGTTCTATGCACAAGTGAAGGAATGAATACCAGGTTACAACACTGGGATTCTAGGTTGCGGGGAGTCCATAGAGGTTCTTGAGGGAGTTTGCAGACAGAAAGTCATATATCCAGGACTGAAAAGTAGACTAGAGATTGGGGCAGGGTTCTGGTGGCATGAAACCCTGATAAACTTTGTAGCCATGATTGTGGACTTGTGTCCTAACCTTCAGTACCCTGTTTATTCCTGTTAACACTCAATATACACTGAAAGTAGGAATCATTTTTTTTTCATTCAAGTTGGGGCATTTCCTGCACAGATCATTTGGAGAGTAGTTAATGATAATATCATCACCTGCCGTAGTTAAGCATCTCAGTGTCTCCTGGAAAATTCTTACCTGCTGCCTTCACACTAGCAGGGCTACACTTCTGGAATTCTGCAGGGGAACGAGTTCAGTTCAGAAGAAATATTGCACAATTCAGAAAAACATCTCTACTTCCTGACCATTCCAGAAGAGAAAAGATTCTAATTCTTTGGAATACTCCAACATGTAATCTATATATTTTGGGGTGACTTTAATTATCATTCACACAGTTGTATGGCTAGGCGTGGGGGTGTTTGTGTGTGTGTATGTCTGTCTATCTGTCTGTCTGTGGAGAAGTGTGTGCTTTCTGTGTGTCCTTTGCAGAAGCTGAGATGAGGGATGATGTATTTGTCTGGTTTCCTCTGATCTGCTACAAGAAAACCTACAGGTTAAGCTGGAAAAATAAAAAGCATAAACACACAGTTTTGTCTCATATTTTTTAAAAAACTATTCCAATAGCAAAGTGTTTTGTTGGTATGAAGGATAAGGGTCATGGCTGAGACAGGAAGGATATAATTTGTTATGTAGGAGATAATTTTCAATATTTTTTTGTAGGCAGTCAAATTATATATGGCTGGGCTTGTTGGCTCAGTCTGTAGCACGTTGGGAAGACAAGGTGTGTGGATTGCCTGAGCCCACGAGTTCGAGACCAGTCCAGGAAACTTGGCAAGACTTCATCTTTACAATAAGTCAAAAATCAACTGGGCACGGTATTGTGCACCTATAGTTCTAGCTACTTGGAAGGATCCCTGGAGCCCAGCAGGTCAATGCTCGGGTGGCTATGAATGTGCCACTGCACTCTAGCCTTGGCAACACAGTGAGACTCCAACTCACAAAAAAAATTATCTGTAAATACTCCCTTTCCTGTGAGAAAAAAAATACTGGTTTATTACCAGACAAAATACACAATGAGAACTTCTTCCTTTCCTATGGAAGAAGAATGCAGCTTCCTTCTCTCCAGGTTCCACATAGTATAGAAAAGGGAAGTTGGTGTGCAGCAATAGAGTTTGATGAGGGGGAGTGGAAGGTGTCAAAGGGACACATCCACGGATCTGTGGTCTGGGAGAGGGTGAGGGCATAGGTCGTGTCCCAGACACCATGGATTGTTGGCCTGGAGGAAGCTGGGAAAAAGTGTGGTGGCTTAAAAGCTGTGTTTCAATGTCCTCACCAATAAGGGCCAGACACAGCTCCAGTTTCACTCTTGTTTTTTTTCCTCTTGTGATTCTGACAGTAAAATGAAATCATTGCCTGTGAGGTAAGAGCCATGGATCTGACTCACTGCCAGTGTTTACCAACAGCCTAGGGAGTAGGAGAGGAAAGAGCTAAGTATAAGGCATAGTTTCTGGATAGGGCTGTTGAATGAGAGAGGGAACCAGAAACAGGCTGGAAGATAAGGATAAGTGTGGTATTGGATACATCGACGTGAGGCACCTATGGAGATGGCTGGTAGAGAGTTGAATGCAGGACTTGATGCTATGCAGTGGGTGTGGAGTGGAAACCCAGATTTGGGCAGGAGCAGCACGTGAATGACCCTTGAGGCCAGGGAAGCACACATCCTAGTGGGAGCTTAAATAGCCACATGAAAATTGGAACAAAACCTTGGAAGCACCGAAACCTTGGAAGGGTGGAGGAGTACCAAGCAAGAGAGTGTTTCCAGAAGGAGAACAGGGTCGGTGGTGCCAAATGCTGGGCAGTTGCTGGACACCTGGTGACACTGGAGAAGTGCTCCTGGAGGAAGATCCAGGAGTGAGTGTCTTGGAGCAAGTGTAGAAATGTGACTGTGATGTAGAAGATGGAGAAATAGGATGATAGTCCATGTGTGATGTTAAGGGGATGTTCAGAAGGGGAGTACCTAGAATGTGTAATGGCTGCAGCAAAGGAGTGGGCAGGATCAGCGAAACATCCCTGAGAAAGAGGAACGGCATAAGAGTGCCTTGTTCCTGAAGCAGCAGGAGAAAAAAGGACTTGAGCCACAAGTGAAGTTTCTCACCTTGGACAACAGGGGTACAGTGTCTTGTGTGGGGATGGAAGAGAGATAGTTCAGACGCAACTGAAAATGCAGGCCGGTGGGAAGTTTGGTGGTAGGAACTTGAAGTCTATCTTC
This sequence comes from Carlito syrichta, assembly GCF_000164805.1. Classification (NCBI taxonomy): domain Eukaryota; kingdom Metazoa; phylum Chordata; class Mammalia; order Primates; family Tarsiidae; genus Carlito; species Carlito syrichta. The sequence goes on from NW_007248451.1 coordinate 7,301, forward strand.
TGCCTTTTATTTTTCCCTAAAAATAGGGTGTTCTGTCATTGGCTACAAGTGAATAGGTAAGGTGGTGACTTATTCTGCTAAGACTGCCATAACTAAACACCATAGACTTTATAGATTAAATAATAGAAATGCATTTTCTCACAATACTGGCGCCTGAAAATCTGGGATCAGGGAACGCACATAGTTGTGTGTGGGCTGTTTTCATGGCTGATGGATGGGCCACTTCTCCATTTGTGGTTTCATGGTGGTGAGAGCAGAGGGTTGGGGGAGAGCGAGAGAGAGAGACCAATTGCTTTCTCTCTTTTTTTTTTTGATTTGAAGTCTCATTCTTGTCATCCAGACTGTAATGCAGTGGCACACTCACAGCCACTGCAGCCTCGACCTGCTGGGTGTAGGTGATGCTTCCAAATAGCTGGAACTAAAGAGGTACACCACCATGCCAGGCTAACTTTTTTTGTGATTTATTGTAGGGACAAGGTCTCACCAAGTTGCCCAGGCTGGTCTTGAACACCTAGGCTCAGGCAATCCTCTCGCCTTGACCTTCCAAAGTGCTGGGATTACAGGTTGAGCCGACGTGCCCAGCCCCAATTATTTTTCAAGTACCTGATCTCCAAGCAGCATAGCATTGGGCCTTAGGGATCCAACATATGATTTTGGGGAGACACAGTTCAGTCCATAGAAGATGGAAGTTTGGGAGGTTGAGGGGCAGTCAATGAAGATGTGTGCTCTGTATTCAAACTATCTGGACTTAAATCCTTATTGTGATCACTCCTTGCCCTATGTACATGAACCAATGACTTAGTCTTTCTAGATCTTCTCTTGTCTAATCAGTAAATGGAGGTAATGATATTCATCTCACAGAGTGTTAATGAGGATTAAATATGATAAACCCTGCTGAATGCTTAGAAGAGTCATGGCCCATAGGAGGCACTAAATAAATAGTAGCTATTATTAATTTAAATAATCTTTAGTTGTGATGCACATGACTCATTGCTGAGTGGCGTCAAGGATTGGTTGAGTTTAGATGTTGTGAGCTTATAATAATGTGTCATTCAGGAGGTTGTGATTCTGTCAACAAGCAGTGTTAGTGCTGTGCAAAAGCAGGATCAGTCCAAGTTTCCTGATAGACTAAGTAGATGAGACTGAAGTGTGGTGGAACAAGGGCATTTAGGAGCCTGGCTGGAGTGTTTGGTGTGCTTATCCATAGATTTTCAGCAAGATGGTGAAAGAGGTATGGCAGATATTGTTAGTAGGTACTCAAAGGAATTTATCTACCACAGAGAGGAAAACAAGCACCACATTTATCAGGCTCCTTGACAGCTGGGGCTATGGATGTAATTTAAACTTCATTGTCAGAGGTGGACTGGGAAGTTGAAAGTGTGGAAGAAACCACCCCTTTGCTTTTTTTCCCCCTGCAGTCTGTGCTAAGGACAGTTATAGTGTCACTGGGTTTTCTGCAGTAGCAGAAGGTCCTGTGTGTCTTATTTATCTATCAATGTAAGAAGACAAAATGTTGATTTTTTTTAAACCAGTGTTCATCTAGAATGCTTCCATGGCTCTGCAGTCAACAGTGGCTTCCTGAATCAATACATGCATTCAGGAGAGTTGTAGAAAATGATCTCAACTTACATAAGTTAGTGGCATTTTTATACACTAACAATCAAAAAAGAAATGCAAAAAAAAAATGAAAAAAATCAAATTGCAATAGCATCAAAAAAGAATAAAGCACTCTAGGAGTAAATTGAACCAATAAGGTGAAAAGATCTGTATATTGTAAACTGTAAAATATTGATGAAAGAAATTGAAGATGACACATAGAAATGGCAAGAGATCATGTGATCATGAACTGAAGAATTAATATTGCAAAATGTCCTTACTACCCAATACCTATCAAAATTTCAGTGCCATTTTACACAGAAATGGGAAAAAATTCTCAAATTTGTGCAAAATTACAGAAGATTCCCGATGACCAAAGCAATTTTGAGCAAAAAGAAGAAAACTAGAGGCATCACAATTGCTTGTTTTCAAATTATATGACAATACTAAAACAATGAAAACATTATGGTAATGGCCCACATAGAACCCGGAAATAAACTCATGCTATAAGGTCACTAATCTTTGTCAGGGACACCAAATATGTGCAAGAAAAATAATCTCATCAATAAATGATGTTGGGAAAAGTCAATTTTATGCAAAAGTATAAGATTAGACTGTTACCTACATCAATATTAACTCAAAATGGAGCAAAGTATTAAATGTAAACTATGAAGTCATAAAACTCCTAGAAGAAAATGGAAAAATCTCCTTGAGATTGATCTTGGCAATGATTTTTTGGATATGACAGAAAAAGCACAAGCCTCAATAGCAAAAATGAACAACTGGTGCTGTTTTAAGCTATAAAACTTCTACCCAGAATGGAAATTATTAACACAGTGAAGACAGAAGCTATGAATTTTAAGACAATAACTGCAAACCAACTGATAAATGATTAATATCCAAAAACATACTTGATATTTACATAATGCAATAAGCAATAAATAAACAATTAGCAAAAAAATGTACATAAGACTTGAATTGACATATTTTACAGATAAAATGTACAGATGGCCAGCAGGTGCATGCATGACCCATTATGAAGGAAATGCAAATCGATACCACAATGAGCTATTATCTCACATCTGTTTGGGTGGATAATATAAAACGAGACAAGTGAACAGTGTTGGCAAGGGTGTGGAGGAAAGGGAGTCTTGGACACTATTGTAATATGTATGTAAATATATGTATGTATGTATGTATCATGTAATGTGTATGTGAATTGGAGGCTAGGCACTGTGTTTCATACTTGCAATCCCAGCACTTTGGGAGACCGAGCTGAAGGATTGCTTGAGCCCAGGAGTTCAAGAACAGCCAAGGAAACATAGTGAGATCTTGTCTCTCCAAATATTTTTAAAAATTAGCTAGGAATGGTGGTGTACACCTGAAGTCCCATCTACTTGAGAGGCTGAGGCTGAAGGATCACCTGAGCCCAGGAGATTGAGGCTGTGGTGACCTATGACCATGCCACGGTACTCTAACCTAAGCAACAGACTGAGATCCTGACTTAGGAATAATAAAAGACAGGCTATTTGGAAGGCTGAGGCAAAAGGATCACTGGAGCCCAGCAGGTCAAGGCTGCAGTGGCCAGGAGCGACCACTCCACTCCAGTCTGGGCAACAGAGTGAGACTCCAACTAAAATAAAAATTAAATTAAAAAAAAAAGCCAGGCTCGGTGGCTCAGCCTGTAATCCCACACCTTTGGGAGTCTGAGGTGAATGGCTTGCCTGGGCTCACAGGTTCGAGACCCACCTGGGCAGCGAGACCTCATCTCTACAATAAATCAAAAAATCAGCCAGGCATGGTAGCGCATGCCTGTAATTCTGGCTACTGC
>NW_007248451.1:10774-12396 GCF_000164805.1 Carlito syrichta
CAGCAGCAGGTCAAGGCTGTGGTGGCCAGAAGCAGCCACTGCACTCCAGTCTGGGCGACAGAGTGGGACTCCAACTCAAAATAAATAAATAATAAAAATAAAAATAAAAAACAAAAAAATGAATGTAAATCAGTACAGCATTTATGGAAAACAGGACAAAAATTTCTCAAAAAATTAAAGCACAACTACCAACAATTTCTCCTCTGGGTATATAGCCAATGAAAATGAAATCAGGCTCCCAGCAAGATGGTGATGAGATAGGTGGACTTGTGAGATTCTCCAAACATGAGTTCCCAAAAAGACTCTTACTTTTCTTCCCCCATCCCCCAGCCCACCACCAGCCATACTGGTCTGAGGCCTGGGGACCTTCATTCCCACACAGGGCTGGATATTGCGGCCCCCTGCTGCTGCTGTCCCACCGCATGTGTGGGAGTCTCGGGTCTCAGCTCGCTCCCTGGCTACAGCGTCTCTCACCGGGCACCCAGAACCAAGCTGCCAGTCACTCAGGGAGGCTCTGGGCGCCCATCCTTCAGAGACACCAGTCCCATTCCTGGCTGAAGTACCCTGTGGGGGGCCCAGGGCAACTCTCACTGCACACCACCTGCCAGTTGGAGCTTTGGAGCTCTGGAGCTCTGGGCCCTCCTCGGCTGAGGTACTTAGCGATGACCCCAAGCTTGGGGACCCATACAAGAGGAGAGAAATGGATCTGTGAAAAAGAATCTGTCTCCTCCATTCTCCAGGTAGAGATTTCCATTGCCCCAACCACCTACTAACAACCCTCAGCTCAGTTCCTAAGGTAACATCGCTCAACAGGAGACAAAGACCCACTCCTATGCAGAATCAGACAAAAGCAACTCCCAGGCAGCCAAACCCAAACTGTGAGTAAATCTAACTGCCTGCCACAAAAAACAAAGGGGCAAGGCCGGAGATCAGAGCTGAAGTGATTTTAGTCTGATCTCTTATTGTGACTTATGATTTTATCATTTTGACTGTTTATTTTGATCACTTTTATTACTTGCCTTCTGACTTACACTGTTTCAAGATTGTATTGGTCTGTCTCTGTGTAGCTATCAGTATTCTTTAGGGAATCTTTCTTACGTATCTTTTTTCACTTCTTTCCGGCCTTGTGTATCTTTCTCACCTGAGAGTTGGTATGTATGTCTGTTTTCCCTCTCTCTCTTCTCTCTCTAACTTCCTATTGACCCACTTTTCCTCCATTATTTTCCTCTTTTATACCCCAATTTTAATTTAGGGACCAAGACTACATACTGCTACATGGACAGATTGTATGGAAGAGGGAAATAGGTTCCAGTGTGCTCATACACCTGCTCATGGATGCTAGAATCAGCATATACATTTGAACCACAGCTTCCCCCTCAATTAAACCTCAAAACTGCAAAAAAGGATAGTCTGCAGCACACACTCCAACTGCAAAATTGAACAAAGCCAGAAGACCTTCATAAGGAAGAACAGGATATTCTGGAAGTGAAAGAAAAGCAACACCACCTTCCCTCAGAAACAGAATTAAAGAAAGGGAGGGAAAGAGGAAGAGAGAGAAAAAACTACACAAATGAAGAAAAACCAAAAGAAGAGTATGGGTCTCTCCCAGACCCCTGGGAGGG
>NW_007248451.1:12581-13834 GCF_000164805.1 Carlito syrichta
ATAACAGTGATAAAGAATACTGTGAATGAAATAAATAACAAACTGATAAGCATGGAAAGCAGAATTACCCAAGCAGAAGAAAGAATTTCAGAGCTTGAGGACCAAAATATAGAACTAACCCAAACTCTTAAAAACACAGAAAATAAGCTCAAAAAGACAGAACAAAACCTTCAAGAGATAAGCGATTACTTCAAGAGACTGAACTTAAGAGTAATTGGCCTTCCTGAGGCAGAAAGAGAGACAGAGACCACACTAGTACAAACTTTCCATGAGATCATTCAAGAAAACTTCCCTTATCTAATCAATTCTGCAAAAATACAAACACAAGAGATTCAGAGAACCCCTGCAAGTCAACAAAGGAGAAGACCAACTCCTAGACACATAATAATTCACCTAAACAAAGTAGACATAAAAGAAAAAATCCTAAAGGCAGCAGGAGAAAAAGGCCAGATCACCTACCATAGAAGACCAATCAGAATAGCAGCAGATTTATCTACAGAAACCCTGCAGGCTGGAGAGCTTGGAGTCCTATTGTCAAAGTCCTAAAAGATAAACAATTTCAACCAAGAATAACCTACTTGGCCAAGCTAAGCTTCATCAGCTAGGAAGAATTAAAATCTTTCATAGATATCCAATCCCTAAGAACTTATGCTGCCACCAAACAACCTCAACAGGAAACACTTAAGAAAGTACTAAACACAGAAGAAAAGGAAAAAAGAACAATGTTTTTCACAAGAGTATAGGAGAAAAAATAAAATATACATGAACCAACCCCAAAACGAAAAGAAAGACAAAAAAATGAAGTGGAGGAACAATTCTATAAGAACTCTATGATATGGATGAACTCTCAAATTTCAATAATTAGCCTGAATGTGAATGAACTAAACACACCACTGAAAAGACATAGAATGGAAAAATGGATAAAATGTCACCAGGCAACAATATACTGCCTTCAAGAGACCCATCTCACTAAAAAGGACATCCACAGACTCAAAGTAAGAGGATGGGAAACAAATTTTCAGGCGAATGGAACACAAAAGAAAGGAGGAGTCACAATTATAATTTCAGACACAATACCATTTAAGCAATCGAAAATTTAAAAAGATACAGAGGGCCACTAAATAATAATAAAAGGTTCACTCCATCAACAAGAAATATCTATCCTAAACATATATGCACCCAACATAGGTGCGCCAACTTTCATAAAGCACCTTCTAGGAAAACTAAAGAAAGATATTGACTCTAACACCATC
>NW_007248452.1:0-1191 GCF_000164805.1 Carlito syrichta
TTTGCTTCCTTCCTTCCTTCCTTCCTTGCTCCTTTCTTTCTTTCTTTCTTTCTTTCTTTCTTTCTTTCTTTCTTTCTTTCTTTCTTTCTTTCTTTCTTTCGGTACCTCAGTAGGTTGCCCAGGCTGCTCTCAAACCACCCAACTCAGGCCATCCTCTTGGTCTGGGTCTCCCAAACTGCTGCAATCACAGGCTTTCCATTTGGTAGATATCCTGTTCTTCCTGCCTCATCTTGAACTCTGAACTGGAGGCAATCTTCCTTCCGATGCTTGCCCTCACCCAAAGTTTTCAGGGTTTTGTTTGGGGTCGAGGTGGGGGCTTGCTATGGTGTCCAGCCTGGTTTCAAGCTCCCAAGCTATGGCCATCTTCCCATCTTGGCCTCCCCGAGTGACAAGGAGACAGGCATGAATCATCCTGTAGTCCCCATCCCCCTGAAGTTTTGAGATTCATGACCTTCCTTACCCTGGGGTGGCCCCTGGGAGGAGTGAGAGGGTCCACCCTGTGGATTGAGGTGGGTGGTGTGGTACGCACCCCAGTGGAGACACGTCCATGAACCTGGCCCTCTCCTGGTGGAGGGTTTGGTGGGTGACTGGCAGACCTCTCCAGGTTCCCAGGTTTTTGGAAGGGAAGCGGGCCTCATGGTGGGACCCTGAGATGGATGTGGAGGCCACGTGCTGTGGCTCATGCCTATCATTCCAGTGATCTGGGAGGCCAACGCATGAGAATGGCCTTAGTCCCTGGGTTTGAGATAAACCCGGCACTTTGGTGAGACCTCGTTTCTACAAGAGGTCAAAAAAATGGTGGAGCATTATGGCCCATGCCTGTCATTCCAGCCATTTGGTAGGAAATGGTGAGAGGAATCTGGAGGCCGGCTGGTGGAAGCTGCATTGGCCATGTGTCACTGTGCTCCAGTCTGGGCAACAGAGCAGGATCTGATTCAGAATTATAATATCAACCACCACAACAACAGCCACAGGCCGAGCTCCAAAGCTCAGCCTGTCATTCCAGCCCTTCAGAGTCCCAGGCAAGTGGACTGCCTGAGCCTGAGGGTCGGACACTTGCCTGGGACACAGGGTGAGACCTCATCTTGGCCATCAAAAATAAATCCAAAGATTAGCCGGGTGGGGTGGCATAGGCCTGTGCTTCCAGCCACTCGGACGTCCGAGGCTGTAGGATTGCCTGAGTCCGGCAGG
>NW_007248452.1:2489-3428 GCF_000164805.1 Carlito syrichta
CTGCCAGGCTCCATTGAGTCTTTACCCAGCCTTCCAAAGTGGCAGAAAGACAGGCGTGTGACACCACACCAAGATAATTTGGGATGGAGGGTAAAGACAAGGTCTCACCAAGGTGCCTGGGTGGGTCTTGACCTGTGAGCTCAGGCCATACTCTGGCCTCAGCCTCCCAAAATGCTGGGGTGATGAGGCTGAGCACCCAAGCCCGGCCTCGATCCTTCATCAAAAACCAACCAGAAGTCATGGTGCAGCTGCCCACACCTGAAATCCCAGCACTCTAGGAGGCAGAGGAGGGAGGATAGCTGGAGCCCAGGAATCCAAGGCCAGTCCAGGCTAGCAAGTTGACCCTATCTCTGCACCCATCCAAACAGTGTGTTTGGGGTTGAGGTGCCCATAGTCCCTGCCACTCCGGAGGTTGAGGCTGTAGGATCACCAGAGCCCACGATGTCCAGGCTGGCAGTGAACAACTGTTGTTTCCCCAGATCCCAGCCTGGGCCACGGAGCTAAACCCTAACTCCAAAAACATCAGAATCATACACAGATTCTCAACTGCACTTGGTGTATTCACAGGGCGCCTTTGTTTAGAGCCAGAAAAATGGGATTGCGAGGGAAGATATGTCCCCGGATGAGGGATGTGTCCCTGGCCTTTCTTTTGGAAGGTCCTCATTGCCAACTCGGAGGGTCAGCCTGCCTGTGGCCAATTTCTCACCTTGGAAACGAGATCTGGCAGCGACCCAGCCAGAGAGGCTCCGGAATTCCCACAACAAAGAGGGGTCAGTCATTTGGGAGGGATTGGGGCTGAAGGATGTCAAGTTGGGGGACTGTCACATGTGGGAGAGTTGGGTGGGGAAGGACTGAGGGCAGAAGATTTTCAGGAAATAGATTTCTTTCTTTCTCTCTCTCTCTCTTTCTTTCTTTCCTTCTATCTTGTCTTTTCTTTCC
>NW_007248453.1:0-858 GCF_000164805.1 Carlito syrichta
ATCTGGTTAAGTCAGCTAGTTAGCTAGGCAGCTAACTATTTAAGTCTGTTTGTTAGCTAGGGAGCTATGCAGTTGACTAATTTCTTAAGTCAGCTGGCTAGCTAGGGAGCTAGTTAGTTAGCTAATATTTACATCAGCTAGCTAGCTAGTTAGTTTGCTACATCAGCTAGTTAAGTCAACTGGCTAACCAGTTGGCTACCTAGGAAGCGAGCCAGTTAAGTCAGTTGGCTAGCCAGCTAGCTAGCTGGTTAATTCAGCTAGTTAAGAGAGCTGGCAAGCCAACTGGCAATGTAGGTAGCTGGCTAGTTAAGTCAGCTAGATAGCTACCTGTCTAGCTAATGATGTCAGTGAGTTAAATCAAAAGGCGAGGCAACTGAGTAGCTGGTTAGGTCAGCTAGTTTAGTCAGCTGTCTAGCCAGCTGGCTAGGTAGGTAGCTAGCTAGATAAGTCAGCTTGCTAGCAAGCAGGCTAGCTGTTCAAGTCAGTTAGTTAAGTCAGCAAGCTTAATGCTGGCTAGGTAGGTAGCTAGGTATTTAAGTGAGCTGGAAAGTCAGTTTTCTAGCTAAAGTCAGTTAGGTAAGTCAGCTGGCCAGCCAGGTGGCTAGATAGGTATCCAGCTATTTAAGGCAGCTGTCTAGCAGGCTGACTTTCTGGTTAAGTAAGCTAGTTAAGTCACTTGTCAACCAACTGGCTAGCTAGTTAAGTCAGCTTGTTAAGTAAGTTGGCTATCCTGCTGGTGGGCCAGTTAAAAAGTTAGTTAAGTCAGATGATGGCTAGTCATCTGGCTAGCTAGTTATTTCAGCTAGTTAAGACAGCTGGCTAGATAGGAAGCTAGACATATAAGTCAGCTAGTCATGA
>NW_007248453.1:1847-2848 GCF_000164805.1 Carlito syrichta
TTAAGTGATGTGGCCAGCCAGTTTCCTAGGTAAGTAGCTAGATAGGTAAGTCAGCTAGTTAAGTCAGCTGGATAGCTAGATAGCTAGCTAGTTAACTCAGCTATGTAATGCTGCTGTCTAGCTAGTTTAGTCAGTTAGTTAAGTCAGCTGGGCAGCAGGCTGCCTAGCAGGGTAACTAGCTAGTTAATGCAGCTGGCTATCCAGCTGGCTAGCTTGATAAGTAACCTATTTAAGTCAGCATGATGGACAGCAGGCTAGCTAGGTAGGTATATAGTAAATTCAGATAGCAAGTTAGGGGATTATGTAGGTAGGTATCTAGTTAAGTCAGCTGGCCAGCCTTCAAACTGTCTAGTTTTGTCAGCTAGTTAAGTCAACTGGCTATCAAGCTGCCTAGCCAGGTGGCTACCTAGTTAAGTCTGCTGGATAGCCAGCTGGCTATTTCATAAAGTCAGCTAGTTAAATCAGCTGACTAGACTGCTGGCTACATTTGTAGCTAAGCAATTAAGTCAGCTGGCTAGCCAGCTGGATAGCTAGTTAAATCTATTAATATAGTCAGTCGGCTAACTAGCTGGCTAGCTAGTTAAATCAGCTCATTAAGTCAGTTGTCTAGCAAGCTGGCTAGCTGGTTGAAAAGCAAGTTACATCAGACGGGTAGCCTGCAGGCTCGCTAGTTATTTCAGGTGGTTAAGACCTCTGGCTAACTAGGAAGATAGCTAGTTAAGTCAGCTAGATATGTCAACTAGCTAGATAGATAAGTCAACTAGTTAAGTCAGCTAGTTACATGACAGTTAGCTAGGTAGCTAGCTAGTTAAAACAGCTAGTTAAGTCAGCTGGTTAGTTAGTAGCTAGCTAGTGAAGTCAACTAGTTAAGTCAGCTTGCTAACCAGCTTCCTAGCAGGATAGCTAGCTAGTTAAGCCAGCTGCCTAGCCAGTTAGCTAAGTAGTTAAGTCACCTAGTTATGTCAGCACGTTGTACAGCAGGTTAGCTAGGTAGTTAGGTG
>NW_007248454.1:0-913 GCF_000164805.1 Carlito syrichta
GATATCAAGAGAAAGACTCCCATAAAGTTCTTGAGGAATTGGAACCCAAGTTTCCTGGTCCCTTTATTAAAAAAACACACTAAAAATATGGTGACATAGAAGCCCAGATTGCTGATTAAACCTTATGAAGAGGCTTTGTAGATTTAGGCGATTGAGCACTCCAAGAACCGTATTCCCTTTACGTTCTCAGCAAGCTGCCCTGAATTTCGCTGTCCAAGTGCATTCCAAAACTCTGTGTACAAAAATGCAGAGGCCCAGATGTTTCCTAGGGACGTGGAATCCATGGATCCTGGTTACATTTTAATAATTCGAACTAAATATTTGGCAACTGCAAAAACCTTGGCCCCTCTACAAATAAAGTACAAATGGAAATTCAAGGATTACGAAGTTTATCATAAGACCAAAGTTACATACAAATATGTCAATATGATTCATTTTTCCAGGAATCTGGCCTTAATTGTCCCGAGAAACTTAAGAGATTTGTACTACCAGATACCCGATTACAACTGTCAAGAGGACCAGAATACTGCTGGAGTCTTGAAATGACTGATTCATAATGCCCACAAGCCAATTATCTCTCAAACTTGAGACGAGCTCGAAGCCTTTATTCTTGTTTATACGGTAGCAAGACACCCTGAGAATTTTTTGGATTAGTTTATCACAGATTCCTTATTCTTCTTTACTGAGGGACCATGTAATGTCCTGTATATGAGGACTCCCTTTCCCCAGAATCCTGTTTGGAATCCCTGATTTTTTTTTGCCATATGCAAGATGTCATGTAGATATTGTGATGGAGGAATTGTGTAAAAGAGGTTTTTTAGTTCTCTTTAGCTAGAGATTATGTAGATTCTGCGTAAGAGGACTGCTATTACCTATGTTCCAGCTTCTAAACCCTGATTTTTGTTTAGCCCTC
>NW_007248454.1:933-6754 GCF_000164805.1 Carlito syrichta
TAACCCCGATTCTTTTTCTTCCTTGACAGGGGTTGTATTTTCTCGGTATATTAGGACTCTCATTGGATACATCCTGCTTCGAATCTATGATTCTTTTTAGAACTTTCCTAGATGCTCTGTAGATTTTTGGGATTGAGGACTCGTGTAACCCAGATTCCTTATTCATTCTTAGCAAAAGATCATGTAGTTGCCTGTAAATAAGGACTCCATTTTCCAGATTCATGCTCGAAAACACCATGATTTGTGTTTAGCCAAAAGCAAAATGACCTTAAGCTTTTTGGGATTGAGGACCTGAGTAATGCAGATTCCTTATTCTTACTTAGTAATAGGCAGTGAAGTTTCCTGTATGTGAGGACTCCCATTTCCCAGATTCCTACTTCAACCACCTGATTCGTGGTTGCGTCTTAGGAAGACGGACTGTAGTTTTTGGAATTGAGGACTCATATAAGGAAGATTACTTATACTTCCTTAACAATAAGTCATGTAGTTTCCTGTATGTGATGACCTCCATTACCCAGGTTCCTGCTTCACTCTGCAGGATTCCGAGACACTTCCTGGTGACAGTGAATTCCAATTTTTGAATATCAAGAGAAAGACGTCCATAATGTTCTTGGTAACTGGAATACAAGATTCCTGGTTCCCCGTCAAAGACCTCCCCAAAATGTGGAATATTCCAAACCCAAAACCCCAATTCCTACCTGCCCACCCACAAGAATTTTCTGTACTTTGAGGTCACCTGAATCGAAGAATTTTGAACCAATATAACTTTTGATTCTGGGGAATATGATTATGGTCATAGATCGTCCCAGGAAACAAAAGGATTTCTACGGCCAAATCCTTGATTACAACTAACAAGAGGACCAGAAAGATTCTGAGGATCTGTAATGACAGATAGCGATCCACGGAGCAAGTAGCTCTGAAAATGTAGGGACCCAGAAGCCCAGATTGCTGATTAAACCTTATCAAGAGGCCCCCTAGATTCCGGAAAATTAGAATTCCTAGAACCGGATTTCCTTTTAATTCTCAGAAAGATGAGTGATTTTTCCTGCCGATTTGGAATCCAAATTCAGTATATCAAGACAAAGATGCCCTGAAGTTTCCTAGGTTCGTGGATTCCATGATTCCTGGAAACCATTAAAGGAAAGTAGTAAACATTTGGCAAGTGCAAATCACTTGTCCCTTTACAAAATAAAAAGAGACACAGAAGGGGAAGGATTACAGGGTTCACTTAAGACCAGAGTTGCATCCAAACGTGGCATGAAGATTCTTTTTGTCTTGGAAACAGGTGTTAGCTGTTCTGAGGAACCTAACAGAATTGGAGTGCCCAATACCATTCACAACTTTTAAGAGGACCAGAATGTTGTTGGAGTCCTCAAATGACGGATTCATAATATCTGAATGCTAAAGTGCTCTGAAACATGTGGGGAGCTCGAAGATTTTTTCTTGTTTGTCCCAAAGCAGACAACCTGGGAATTTTTTGGATTGAGGGCGCATAAAACATTGATTCCATATTCTAACTTAGTTGGAGGCCATGTAGTGTCCTGTATGTGAGGACTCTCATTCCCTTGATTCCTGTTTCAAAACCTTGATTCTTGTTTAGCCCTTAGTAGGTAGTCATGTAGACTTTTTCATAGAGGAACTGTGGAAAACAGATTTCTTCTCTTTTATTAGCACGAGACCATGAAGTTTCCTGTATATGAGGATTGCTATTACCCACATTCATACCTCGAAGCCCTGATTCTTCTTTATCCATCTGCAAGATGCCCTGTAGATTTTCAGGACTGAGGACTCGAATAACACAGATTCCCTATTTTTAGCAACGGCCATGCAGTTGCCTTTATATGAGTACTCCTATTCACAGACACATGGGTCGAAAGCTTGATTCTTGATAAGATCTTAGGATGACGCCGTATATTTTTTGAAGATTGAGAACATATGTCACCCACATTCCTTATTCTTTCTTAGGAAAACTCAGTGCATTTGCCTGTATATGAAGATTTCATTTCCCTGGTTTATGCTTCAAAAACCCAAATTCGTGTTTAGACCTTAGCAAGAAACCCTGAAGTTTTATGGGGATGGAGGACACGTGTAAACCAGATTCCTTATTCTCCTTTAGAAATAGACAGTGCAGTTTCCTGTATATGAGGACTCCCATTATCCAGATTCCTAATCCCAAAACCTGAAAGGTGGTTATCTCTTATCAAGACGGTTTGTAGATTTTGTGATGGAGGCCTCTTGTAACCAAGTTTCTTTATTCTTCCGTAGGAACAGGTCTTTTAGTGCTCTGTATATGTGGACTCCCATTACTGAAACTCCTGCTTCATTCTGAGCAAGACAACAAGATATTTCCTGGTGACCTAGAATTCCAATTCCTTGGATATCAAGAGAAAGACTCCCATAAAGTTTTTGATGAATTCTAACCCAAGATTCCTGGTCCCTTTTCAAAAGACACACTAAAAATGTGGTGACATAGAAGCCCAGATGGCTGTTTAACCCTTATCAAGAGTCTTTGTAGATTAGGCGATTGAGGATTCCAAGACCCGGATTCCCTTTCCGTTCTCAGTAAGATGCCCTGAATTTCCCTGTCCATGTGGATCCCAAAGCTCTGTGTACAAAAATGCAGATGCCCAGATGTTTCCAAGGGTCGTGGAATGCATGGATCCTGGTTACATTTTAATATTTCGTACTAAATATTTGGCAACAGCAAAACCCTCGGCCCAACTACAAATAAAGTACAAATGGATATTTAAGGATTATCAAGTTCTTGTTAAGACCACAGTTACACCCACATATGGCAAGATGATACTTTTTTCTGGGAATCTGGCCTTAATTGTTCCGAGGAACTTAAGGGATTTGTACGACAAGATACCCAATTACAACTCTAAAGAGGACCACAATGTTGCTGGAGTCCTGAAATGACTGATTCATAATACCTACAAGCCAAATATCTCTGAAAGATTAGACGAGCTCGAAGCCTTGATTCTTGTTTGTACCGCAGCAAGACACTCTGAGAATTTTTCAGATTATGGACTAGTGTATCACAGATTCCTTATTCTTCTTTACCGAGGGGCTGTGTAATGTCCTGTATATGAGGACTCCCTTTCCCCAGAATCCTGTTTGGAAACCCCGATTCTTGTTTTGCCATTATCAAGATGTCATGTAGATATTGTGATGGAGGAACCGTGTAAAAGAGGTTTCTTAGTTCTCCTTAGCTAGAGATCATGTGGAATCTGCATATGAAGACTGCTATTACCTATGTTCCAGCTTCTAAACCCTGATTCTTGTTTAGCCCACAGCAGATGGCCTATTGATTTCAAGGTAAGGACTGCTATAACCCCGATTTTTTTCTTCCTTGACAAGGGGCTGTGTATTTTCCTGTATATTAGAACTCTCTTTAGATACATCCTGTTTCGAAAATATGATTCTTTTTAGAACTTTCCAGATGCTCTGTAAATTTTTGGGATTGAGGAATCGTGTAACCCAGATTCCTTATTCTTTCTTAGCAAAAGGTCATGGAGTTGCCTGTAAATAATTACTCCATTTTCCATATTCATTCTCGAAAACACAATGATTCGTGTTTAGCCCATAGCAAGATGACCTTAAGCTTTTTTGGGATTGAGCACCCGAGTAACGCAGATTCCTTATTCTCTCTTAGCAATAGGCAGTGAAGTTTCCTGTATTTGAGGACTCCCATTACCGAGATTCCTACTAAAAAACTTGATTCGAGATTACATTTTGGGAAGACGGCCTGTAGGTTTTGGGATTGAGGACTCATATAAGGAAGATTCCTTATACTTCCTTAGCACTATGACGTATAGTTTTCTGTATATGACGACCACCATTACTCAGTTTCCTGCTTCACTCTGCAGGATGCCGAGACAGTTGCTGGTGACCGAGAATTCCAGTTTTTAGATATCAACAGAAAGACTTCCATAATGCTCTTTGGGAACTGGAATCCAAGATTCCTGGTTCCACTTCACAAGACCTCCCCAAAATGTGGAATATTCCAAACCCAAAACCCCATTTCCTACCTGCCCACTCACAAGAATTTTTTGTACTATGAGGTCACCTGAATCGAGGAATTTTGTACCAATATACCTATTGATTCTGGGGAATATGATTATGGTCATAGATGGTCCCAGGAAACAAAAGGATTTCTAGGGCCAAATCCTTGATTACAACTAACAAGAACACCAGAAAGATCCTGAGGATCTGTAATGACAGATTTAGCATACCCACGGAACAAGTAGCTCTGAAAATGTAGGGACGCAGAAACCCAGATTGCTGATTAAACCTCATAAAGAGGCCCTGTAGATTCCAGAAAATGAGAACTCCTAGAACGGAATTTCCTTTATACTCTCAGTAAGATGCCCTGATTTCTCCTGTAGATTTGGATTCAAAATTCAGTATATCAAAAGACAGATGTCCAGAAGTTTCCTAGGTTCGTGCATTCCATGATTCCTTGTTACCATTAAAAGTATGTAGTAAACATTTGGCAAGTGCAAATACCTTGTCCCGTCTCAAAATAAAAAGAGACACAGTAAGGGAAGTATTACAGTGTTCGCCTTAAGACCAGAGTTACATCCAAATATGGCAGGAATATTCTTTTTGTCCTGTATTCTGGCCTTAGTTTTTCTCTGTAACCTAACAGACTTGGAGTCCCCAATACCATTTACAACTTTTAAGAAGACCAGAATGCTGCTGGAGTCCTGATATGACCGATTCATAATATCCTAATGCTAAATTGCTCTGAAACTTTTGGGGAGCTTGAAGATATGCTTCTTGGGACCATTTTAATAATACGTAATAAATATTTCACAACTGCAAATCCCTCGGCCCCTCTACAAATGAAGTACAAAATTTAAGGATTGCCAAGTTCATCTTAACACCAAAGTTACATCCAAATATGGCAATATGATACTTTATTTCCTGTAGTCTGGCCTTAATTGACAAGAGGAACTTAAGGGATTTGTACTACCAGATAGACGATTACAACTCTCAAGTGGACTAGAATGTTGCTGGAGTCCTGAAATGACTGATTCATAATACCCACAAGCAAATATCTCTGAAGTATGAGACGAGCTCGAAGCCTTGATTCTTGTTTATATCACAGCAAGACACCCTGAGAGTTTTTCAGATTCTGGACTTGTGTATCACAGATTCCTTTTTCTTCTTTACCATTGTGCCGTGTAATGTCCTGTATATGAGGACCCCCGTACCCCAAAACCCTGTTTGGAAACCCTGATTCTTGTTTTGCCATTAGCAGGATATCATGTAGATATTGTGATGGTGGAACCGTGTAAAAGTGGTTTCTTAGTTATCCTTAGCTGGAGATCATGTAGATTCTGCATAAGAGGACTGCTATTACCTATGTTCCAGCTTCTAAACCCTGATTCTTGTTTAGCCCACAGCAGATGGCCTGTTGATTTTAAGGACTGTGGACTGCTATAATCACAATTCTTTTTTTTCCTTGGCAAGGGGCTGTGTATTTTCCTGTATATTATGACTCTCATTAGATACATCCTGCTTCGAAACTCTGATTTTTATAGAGCTTTCCAAGATGCTTTGTAGATTTTTGGGATTGAGGTCTCATGTAACCCATGTTCCTTATTCTTTCTTAGCAAAAGATCATGTAGTTGCCTGTAAATATGGACTCCATTTTCCAGATTCATGCTCAAAAACACCATTATTCGTGTTTACCCCATAGCAAGATGACCTTAAGCTTTTTTGGGATTCAGGACCAGAGTAATGCAGATTCCTTATTCTTACTTAGCAATAGGCAGTGAAGTTTCCTTTATGTGAGGACTCCCATTACCCGGAT
>NW_007248455.1:0-41823 GCF_000164805.1 Carlito syrichta
ATGGCAAGAGCCTGGTAGTCTCCGCAGACCGTCTCCCAACACTCCCGGCGGCTCCATCCAGACTACCGGAATCAGCTTGGTATACACAAGGCTGGACTATTTCTTCGTGCAGCAAGTATTTACTGAGCTCCTCCTGTGTGACAGGCGCCATTTCAAACCCGTGTGTACAGAAGTGACGCAGACAGAACCGCCTGCCCTCAGTGGCATGGAGGTCAGCGGAGGAAGCTGGGCAAATTAAACGAATAAAACACACAGGAAACCTGAAAGGGATGAGCGACAGGCAGGCTACCGAGCGGGAAAGGAGGAGAGCAGCAACGCAAGTGGGTAGGGCGGGACTTTGAACGAAGGATTCGGGAAGGCCTTTCTGAGTTGACTGGGCACCAATCCGTAGGACGTGAGGGAGCGAGCCGAGCCGGTAACACCGAAAAGCCCTCTCAGTCAGGAGAGCAGCCAGTGCAAGATTCTGATGCAAGAGTCGAGGACCAGAGAGCAGGCGGTGGCTGGCGTGTTCAGACTGAGACCGGTGGCAGAGATGACGTCCAAAGGTGATTGTGGGAGACCAGGCCCCGCTCTAGGATGCGGATTTTGGCTTTGGTTAGGATGAGCAGCCGTCAGAGGTTCGAGCAAACACATACGATGATATGATTCACCTTTTAAAAGATCTCTCTGGCGGCCGTACTGCTTAATATACCTCAGGGGACACCGGGAGCAAAGAGACCGCTCGAAGGCTATGGTCACCCAGGTTGAGATGGCGGCCTGTAGCGCAGTGAAAGCAGCAGGGCTGGAGATCGTTAGAGCCTAGATTTGCTTAGTGGATGGGGCTTAAGAGAAAGAATGGAATGGAGATGACTCCAAGCTTCTGAGCCTGAGCAATCTGAAGGAAGGAGCTACCATGTCTTGTTCCTTTTGGAAGCTAAACTCCTTGAAAAAATTGTCCATTCTCACTGGCGTGAAGCACGTTCAGGGGAGGCGATCAGAGTCTGTTGCTGGACACATTAGATTTGGGATGCCCATGAGACACCCGAGTGGAAATGTGGACACAGTAGGAGACGGCACATAGAGTTGAAGGCAGAGATCTAGGCTGAGCCACAGGCAGACGGCATTTAAAGCCCTGAAAGTGTATGGGACCACCAAGGAAAACATATAGCTAGCGGAGACAAGAGGCCTGAGAATTAAACTAGGGCCTTCCACAGTGGAAGTTAAGGAGAAGAGGAGAAGCCAGCAAAGGAGACAGAGGAGAAACAGCCTATGGGGTAGGAGGAAAACCAGGAAGACCTGAAACCAACAGCAGCCATGTGGAAGGATATACAAACAAGGAGGAAGAGGAGGAAGTAAGCAACTAGATAAAAACCACTGAGAACTGGCTGTGACCTTTAGCCACAGGGACAACACTGGTGACCATGACAAGAATATTTTTCAGTGGGCAGAACTGAAAAAGCCTTAATGGAATGTTTAAAAGACAATGGATGAATGGCAGTGGAGCCAGCATACAGAGATCATTTTTTCAAGGAGCTTAGCTCTAAAGGGAAGGAAAAACAAGGCAAGAAGGAGAAGAGACAGGAATGGTAAGGAAAAGGAATCACAGAGAATGCACAGGTGGGAATGAGAGGATGCAGCCTCTAAATGGGAGCTAAGTCTGGAAACAGCAGGGATGCAAGGAAAACTCAGAGGCCCAGCTTGTATCAAGTTATAAAGCTGCTCACACAGATCAGCAAGGTCAGAAGAAACAGGAGGAGAAGCGGGTGGAGACAGGGCAAACCATCAGGCGGTTTCCAGATACTTCTCCCTCTCCTGCCTGCCTCTGATCAGGGCTGTTCTGACTGGAAGGAGAAACGGCAATTTTTAAACAACTGGGAAAAAATTAAATATGTATTGAGGGTTAAATAATATTACTAAACTATTTATTTTGTTGAGTGTAACAGTGAAACTGAGGTTACATTAAAACAAGAAGTCTTTAAGTGTTAGATGCTTATGAAATGATATAACTGGGATTTGCTACAAATTACTCTAGCAGGAAGAGAGTAAATGAGGGCATTGGAAAACACAAGAACAGGATGTTGACAACTTCGCACCACCTGACAAGACCTGAAAATGAACATCTGAAAAAAAATCCTGAGAGAAGGAATGCACGGATAAGAATGGAGGTATAAAGGAATGAGAGCATCAGCTTTGAAAAATATTCCCTGAGGAAACTGTCACCCTTAGAACAGCCTATTTTCCTGGGGGAACTAGCTAGGTTTGACCCTAGAGAGGACACTGTAGAACACAGATGTCAAATTAGCAAAGGAAATCCCTTTCATGGTTCAAAATGCACACCTACCTGAAGCTGGGCTGTCAGGAGCTCTGGATTCTCCCCTTTCCCCAGCAGGCAGTCCTCTCTGGACAGGCAGGGGCCAAAGTTGTCAGAACAAGAACAATAAATATTTGGGAAAGTCAATGGAAACCCTCAAGCTTCAGCAGGATAGCGCCTCCTCTTCCTTAATGACATCAGGAGTGGACCTGCCACAGAAGAAAATAACTGTGGGCAGCTTCCTGGGAAGAGCTGGGATACAGATTGAGAATAAAGCCTGCTCTGACATGCTTTTGACAGTGAATATGAGGTGATCCTCTCTGTGCTTCTATTATTAATAATAGAAGGTAATGTTTACAATGCAGGTGGCATATGCCAGAAAATGTGCCAGGAATGGTGAGTTTTACCTCATTTTATCCTTACAACAACCCAATGAAGTAGATGCTACTTTCCTAATTTTACTGATGAGAAAACTGAGGGACAGCAGTTCAGCCTCTTGCCCAAGGTGATACAACTATCAAGTGACAGGGCCGAGGAAATCTGGCTGTGGAGACCATGATCTTAAACAGTAAGGGTAGTGACGGTGAACCTCTGTGAGTTGAAATGATTCTGCTTGTGTCCTCTTTGAGATGAGTAAAGGTTGGTCATGAGGTGACAGCTGTTGGATCTGGGTGATGGACATGTGGTCTGTAGAGTTTTGTCTACTTCTGGCTGTTTGAAATTTCTCTGCAATAAAAAACCAAATTGGACTTAAAATCCCAAAGCCATACCAGGGAGGTGAGAATCTGTGATTCTTGTGATCAGTGACGGTCTCTGGGACCTCTGAACTTGTGCACTAGGACCCACCCTGACCTCCTTCCTCCTAGGACGGAGACCAGGGGCGACCACCCAAATTGAGACCCAACATGGTTACCCCAGACTCTGTCCAACTAGGGATCGTTTGGCCAAGCTAGCCTGCCTCTCAACCCGATCCTGCAAAGCTGAAAGGTAATAGGGCCCAAAGAAGGCTAGTCCCCAAGTGGCCAAAACCCTAGAGACACATGGCCCGAAGGAAGTTTACCACACTACCACCTGGGAAAGATCAGATTCCCCAAAGGCCTACTTATTCAACCCCCTGAAACCTGGGAATTAATGGCTTGAGCGACCCTCTCGCCCAGTACCGCAATTTCAGCCAAGACCGAACCTGTCACCACCCGCAAGAACCCCAAGACAGAAGGCCCGAGCCCCAACCCCGCCCCCGCCGGGTTTCACGGCTGAGCTCACTCAACTCCCCCAGAGAGGCGCGCCCACACCCCCAAAATAAGACATCCGGGAGAGCGTGGCCCAAGCCACGCCGGCGCGCCCCCACCACTACCTCGCGCCATCCGCTCGGTCTCCAGGCTCAGCCCAGTGACCAGCCGTCCAGGGCCTTCCTTTCCGCGCAGAAAAGGGTACGGCTGGGGCAAGGTTCCCACGGGAGCCCCACTCACCAGCGCCACCAAAGAACAAGGGGTCGCTCCAACCACCAGCGGGGCGCCGGGACTACACTACCCCGAATCCTCGGCACGGCGCGGGGACCACAACTCCCAAGATGCTCGGCGCAACCTGAGCGCGCTGACAGCAGGAGGTTCCCAGGGGCCTCCCACGGAGTCGCTTCGGGTAACGTGCTCCGGTCGCAGGAGAACGGCCACTGTGGTTCCTGACTTCCCCCTCTTTTGTCTTAAAACCATGCGCAGAAGACATATAGAGGATGACGGGGTCGACTCTCGGCCCTACCGCGCGACCCTCTCCCGGGACGCTTGGGTCTCGAAGACTACACTCCCCAGTAACCCTGAGCGACTTCCGCATCCGGTGCCGGACTCGACACTTGGCGGACGGAATTGAGGTGTCGTGGCCGTTTCCGCTCGGCTTCCGCGCCGAAGTTATCCGGATGGTGGGTGTAGCGCCGGTCCTTGGTGTTCCCCACTCCCGCTGAGGAGTTGAAAACCTGCGCCCCGCGTTCCGTGATCCGGCAGACGGAGCCTCGTCCAGCACATGTGCCTCTTAGACTCCGTTTAAAGTCAAGGAGAGGCCAGCAGCCTCTTCGAGGTCTCACCCCATGACCTGGTAGACCCGGATTCTGAGCCCTAGTTCTCAATCTTAATACCCTGAGACCTTTTTATTCGTATCGAAGGCCACGAAGTTATAGGCAGAGTCTCATCTCCTGGGGAGCAGAGCCTCGTTTTTAGGCCTGAGCATTGGGGCGAGCCCGCCGTCAGTGGAATCCCGGGGTCTTTGTTCGGAATCCTGGCTGAAAACAGGGCTGCGCTAGTGACCTCTGGGACACCCCAGCTCGGGAGAAAGCCTCTCTGCGCTTCCACCTTGGCGGCCTCTCGCTTCTCGCCACTTTCCACTTTTTTCTCCACTTTTTTCCCCCCAAAGAAAAACGTCATTTCCACGTGGCCTGAGCCAGGGAGAGATGAGAATTTCATAAAACAGCTTCTTAGCTTTCAGATGACGGATCTGTCCCTTGTCTTCCCCTGAGGGCGCATCGTTTGTCACGAATTCCTGACCCGGGAGAAGTGTCCAGTCATACTGGAGCTCATCCTTTGACATCCTTCTCTGCCCCAACCATGACAATACCTGGGGAGGTCATTTAACAAAGTGCTTCTTAAACGTGTGCATATATCACCTGGGATCTTGAAAACATGCAACTTCTGGGTCAGCTTGTCTGGATGGAGCCAAGCATCATGATTTTCGAAAGCTTCTAGATGCTGCTGATGCTGCTCATCCTCAGACCACACTGGGAAACAAGGATTAACCAATGGGGCTCAGATTCTTTAATATACACAGCTAAGTGAAAGAGTCTCCAAATTATGAAAACCCATAAAAGCTGTGATTCTACATGTTTTGATTCTGTTTGTTGTCTTGTCTTCTTATATTTAAAACACCTCAGTTAGGAACTCTGTTTTTGCTTGTAAGCCCCATTATAGCTAGATTAGCATCTGGACTGGGGTCAGATGATGCTATTTGGATAAAGAGTCATCTGTCCTGAGACCTAACCAGTCCTGAGACCAGGATCAATGACTAGAATCCAAGCTCCAGAGTTAAATAGTCAAAATCAGGACCTAGCTGTACCTGCCTTCTCTAAAGTAACCATTTTGCTCCCTTATTTTGAACTGCGGCCGAGCATAACAACAGAGTGAGCAGGGCTGTGCTCAACATAGTGGGTTTTCTGATGCTCAGGGTTGCAGCTGTGAGTTTCTTCTAGGAGGTGAGGAGGCTCTAGAGTCCTCAGAAGAACCTGTACAGGGGGGTGATGCTGAAGAACTGAAGCAACCTGGTCTCACTGGATGGTGATAGCTTCTTTTGCAACTTAAAATCAGAACCACTGAGCAGCGTAAACCCTTCATGAAGATAAGGCAGTGCATGGAACAGCTTCCAGGCATAGCTAACTTGCCTTAAGATTGGACTTGGGAACAAATGCATGCCTTCTTTCTACAAACACTCCTTGCTGCTTTCTTCATCACCTCTTTCCTTCCTGGGACCCTCCCACTCCAGCCCACCTCGCTCTTACCTCATCTGGAATACCTTGCCTCCTCTCCTTTCCAGCCTTTTCATGTTTTTTCAGGAACAATTCGTGATTTTTTGGTACAGTTGAGAATAGATAGACAGGTGCATGTGTGAGTTCAGAACTTACTCTTTGAGTTCTGAAACGGCACCTTGAACCCATGTCATACAGTTATCTCATTGCCTTTCCCTATGAGCTGAAATTCCACTTTTCCAAACTAAAACTCTTCACCTCACTGAAGCTGTCCAGAAGGAGCTACATCTGCTGGGCCTCTATCCAGGTGAGAGGTGGCTCAGTGCAGGTGACTCAGTGGTCAACAGGTCAGAAAGGAGGTGATGTCACTGAGGTGCTGAAAAGAAAGCTATTCTCTTGACTTTCTAGGCTGCTGTTTAGACTGTCTGGCCCTGTGTCATAATAAAATACCATAGACTAGGTGGCTTAAACAACTGAAACTTACTTTTTCTCAGTTCTGGAGACTAGTAGAAGTCTGAAATCAGGGTGCCAGTATGATTGGGCTCTGGTGATGGCTGGCTTCCTGGCTTGCCAATGGTTGCCTTCTTGCTGTGCCCTCATGGGGTAGCGAGAGAGGTACCAAGCTCTCTTGTGCTTCTTCTTACAGGGTCATTAATCCATCCCATCATGAGTGCCCCATCCTCATGACCTCATCTAAACCAGATTACCTCCACAAAGCCCCATCTTCAGAAATCACATTGGAGGATAAGCCTCTACTTATGAATTTTGGGGGATCACAATTCAGTCTATAGTGCCTTTCTTCCCTTCCATGCTTCATCTTTATCCAAAAGAGGGCATACCTTGTCCCCTTTCTCCAGCAGGAAACGCCTATGTCTCACTGGGCTTGCCTTCTCTAGCTTACACAGTCTATTTGCCTGATCTCAGACAAGCACTAACCCTGAGCACCCAAGCCTGCCCAGCAAGTTATGTGTTTAGTGTCAGAGGGATCTGATAAATACCTTTTCTCAATCCCACATGTGTTCTTGCATTCTGACCCAACAGGTTTGACTTGGGACATTTGGTCCTAATTGGCTGTGATACAAGTTTAATCTCGCCTTTCGAGATTAGTCAAGATCATGGTTTTTGGTTTATGAAATATAAAAGAGCATAACTTTGTTAATGTGACCTCAACCCCATCTTACCAGCATTAGCTTTAAAGAGCCCATTGCACTCTTAAGGAAATTAAGAGAAGAAAATAAGCCTTTTGTCTTCATAATTTCTATTGCTCTTTATTCCATCTGTATTAACTTTCTGTTGCTTTAAGAATAGCTTTTTGCATTTTTTATAATTTGATGACAATTCTGTGTTGGTTTGTCTAGAAATGTTTTCATTTTGCCTTCATCTGAGGAGATTATTATGTTTTTGGATATTGAATGTATTGATTTTCCTCTAGCACTTCAAAAGACATGTTTCCATTTTCTTTTGACCTCCATGCTTTTTGATGGGAAGTCAGCTTTAACTGATACTGCTGCTCCCTGGGTATAATGCTTCCTGGTCCTATAGCTGCTCCTGAGATTTTGCTTTGTCTTTGGTTTTCAGCAGTTTGACATCAATATGTCTAAATAGCTTGTTATTTGATATTTATCCAGTTTGAGCTTCATTGAACTCTCTAAGCTGTAAGCCAACATTTTTCATTAAATATGGGAACTTTGGCTATTGTATCTTTAGGTAATTTTTCAGCTCCCTTGTTAATTGCTTCTGCTTTCTGGTCTCCGCTTTCACATATGTAAGACCCTTTGACATTGTCCCATAGTTCGCTGAAGCTCTATCCAACTTCAGTATGTTTTTCTGTTTACCAGATGGGTTAATTTTTATTAACCTGTCTTCAAGTTCACTGAACCTTCCTTTTGCCACCTTCAGTCTTTTTTAAGCCCATCTAGGAAAATTTTAAATTTCATTTATTATATTTTTACTTCTAGAATTTCCACTTAAAAAAAAAATCCTCACTTTTCAGATGAGATTTCCAGCCCCATTTATTCATTTATTATGCACATATTTTTTCTTTAATATATTTATTATAGTGTATGTAAAATCTTTGTCTGAGGAAACCTCTGGACCATCTCAGGATCTATTTCTGCTGCCATCTTTTTTCTTGACAATGGTTCACACTTCTTGTTTCTCTGCATGCTTTTTAAAATTTTATGCTGGACATTTTTGTGACATAAGACTCTAAATTCTCTTATGTTCCACTGGAAAATGTTTTTTGTGCCTATAGGCAGCTTAATTTCTGGATAATTATTTTGAACGTGTGCAGGCTTAATTTTATGCTTTGTTTGGGTAGATCTTGGAAAGTTCAAGGTGTTTCTTAAGCTCATAACTTGGCAGGACTCAAACTCCAAATTCTTTAACCAATGCAGATATTGTTAAGTCTTTATCATCATTTCTATTAGAGCATATCTAGAGAAGACCTACTATGAGATGTGGGTGGTCCTTATTTCTATAGCATGGCCTCTCTGGTTTCTCAGCTGAATGATTGAGGTGTTAATGAGGTTTACTCATTCTGATTCAGCCAGAATTTCTATACTTGCCAGTTCTGCTCAACTTCTAGTATTTCCGTTTTTCTCTGAATCCCATAGCTGTTGTTTTCTGGTTATAACTGCAAGTTGTACCTTGTACAAGCAAGACCCAACTTCAGCC
The DNA here is from genome assembly GCF_000164805.1 of Carlito syrichta. Taxonomy (NCBI): domain Eukaryota; kingdom Metazoa; phylum Chordata; class Mammalia; order Primates; family Tarsiidae; genus Carlito; species Carlito syrichta. The sequence goes on from NW_007248455.1 coordinate 8,469, forward strand.
AAGGATGGATTCTGCCCCCTCTCCACAGCTGCCTTTTTTCTGAGATCCATCCTACCAATTTCATCTTCTTTACCAACCCCCCATTTTTTTTTTTTTTTTTTCGCCTCCTCACCTCAGTGGGACCAGTATGTACTGGCCCCCACCATCCTGTGTCACGGCTGGGAAGTTCTCCCCAAGCGGTTAGCCAGGACAAATATGGCCTGATCTTGTGAGTTTCCTCTCTCTCTCAAGAACCAGTTTTTTGCAACCCATGGTCTAATGTCTGGAAATAGCTGCTTCATACTTTCTCCAGTGTTATGGTATTAATGATGGGAATGACAGTCTGGTACCAGTTGTTCCATCTTCGCCAGCAGAACAAGTTCATTGGTAACTACTTTAAATCACAAAATTGATATTTTTCTGACCTTCCTGTTTCTAGGACTAAATCCCTATATAGGCAACTAATTTGTTAGAATCAATAAGATCATGGGTACATGAGGACCTTTAACTGAGTGTTGGGTTTGTCCCTCTTCCTCTGAAATACCAGTGAGGTACCTTTTATTAGGGCATTCTACAAAAAAATCATCGGCTACCACTGTGATTTTTTTGAAGAGTTAATGTGTGTTTTCACTTAACTCAATTGTAACTCACAGGTTAATGATTAACCAGTTTGAGTTAAAATAAAGTTAGTTAATTAGTTAAAATGTTTAAAGATATTTGATTAGTATTACTCTTCTTTGGACCTCAACATGCATGTTTCAACTATGAAATCTTTTAACTTTTCTGTACAGCTTTGTAGCATATAATTATGTGGATTGCAGGACATAACTAATTGCACTCTTTACATTCAACTAGTTAGTGTCCTTGTGCAAGTTGAGCTAATAACACTTTTAAATTGAAACTGCAGGCATAATTTTAAATACACTTAAAGAATGTACCAAATTTACTCTGGATTGATGTTTTCATGCAAGGTATGATAACCACACAGTAGCAATCTTGACAGAAGGAGGGAGTCTGCTCCTGAGGAATGGTATTATGTCATTATTTGGTTTAACATACCTATGTTTATTGGTGAAATCCCAAGTGGCTCAATCGTCTCTTATCAATGTGCCTGTTGAACTACAGACTTTCCTGGAGGAGTTGGAAATACTGGTTTCTGTTGTTTTGTGTGCAGGTTTCTCCCTTGGTGTTGAGTATGTGAATTTAGTAGGATACACTTGAAACTTGTTTCCTATGATGGTGATCATGGCACATGTAAGCTGTGTCTACTATACAGATTCAATAGAAGACCTTTATTTATTTGTTTATTTATTTATTGTTGTTGAGTTGGAGTCTCACTCTGTCACCTGTGCTGGAGTGCAGTGGCATGCTCATGGCTGCTGCAACCTTGAATTGCTGGGTGCAGGTGATCATTCCAACTCAGCCTTCCAAGTAGTTGGGACTATTGGCATGTTCCACCACACCCAGCTCATTTTTAAAATTTTACTGTAGAGATGAGGTCTTGCCTTGTTTCCCAGGATGATCTCAAACCCCTAGGTTCAGGCATTTCTCTCACTCCAGCCTCCCAAACTGCTGGGATTACAGGCATGAGCCACTGCACGGAGCTTTAAATCACTCGCTGCAAAGATACTAAAGACCTTGCTCTGGATGTTTATGGATCAAACAAAGTGGCATTTGTGTACAGACTGTCACTTCAGGCTGTATTTAGATAAACGCTTCTGAACAGGAAATTTCAAAAACAAGCCATTTGGTTGTCCCAGGCAGGATAAACTCAGCTGTTGGATTTGCTTTGTGCTTTGGTTTCAACAGAAAGTTGGCTGAAGGAATCTCACAAATGCACGTTATACTATTTTTGTCCTTGCTTCTAATTGTTGCTGCTGTCAAGTGTGTTGTTATCTGGATATTAATACTTTGGCAGAGCTACCAGCTCCTCAGTTCAACCACAGATTATTCTGTGCCAAAGGAAATTGAAGTGACTCTGATAGATACAAAGAAATCTAGTGAGAGTGCCACAAAAAAGAGCATGGAGATACAGAACTGAAAACCTGATAATGTGGGTGTTATTTTTGTGGTCTCATCATTCTAGGGAGAGAGAGGACCAAGAGAAGGAACAGGCAAGGGAAATTCCTCATTTATAACAGCACATGCTTAAAAAATAATAACAATGCTGACTTCCTTCAGCTAGCTGTCAAGAACTATCAACTTTGCATGACCCTAGTAGGTCAAAACTTCTTGACTCTCACTCAAGACTGTTTCCTGATCTCTGAAAAAGGGAACCTTTTTAATCAATCATAACCAATCATGTGACAGTTCTGTGGATTCCTTCTGACTTGTCTGTAGTACTAGCTTTTAACCTTTAATGAACAAGGCCACAATAAGGCACTCTAACATTTTAAATACCTGAATTGCCCCTTCAGCGAACAACTTGGAAAATTTTTTTCAGTGGCACATATAATAGACTCTACTTTAAATTCCTTTCCATAAGTCCTGGCAGTTTCTGTTTTACATTTGAAATAAAACAAGTATGCTGTATGTGCAAACCAGAATTCTGATCATAGCAAATCCACTACATTATATAACTTTATTATTGAAAGAAAGAATTAAAAAGGTGAGAAAACAAGTCTTTAAACCAAGTTAGAAAAGAAATAGCAAAAAGAAACCACAAAATGGTATTAGATTTGTATTTGCTTTGTTAATTTTTCATCACTGTTTTGAGGACAAATAATGTTTGCTTTGCTGAAATGTTTCTTCATCCATTTTGATTGCTCTGTATTCACCCCAGAAGTTGTAATGACATACTGAAAGCTGAACAAACCCACCAGGTTGGTGGTGGTCTTGTGGATGAGTTCTTGGGCTTCTCCAATTTGGGGCATTGCTACTCTGCACCAGCTGGGATTTCTGTAGTGAACCAATGGTGAGAGAGTAGAAAAGGCTCTCAGAGACAAGGTTTTACACGTGAAAGTTTTGCAAGGTTTCCTAGATTTAAAGAATTTTTTTTTTTTTTGGTTAGAGTCTCACTCTGTCGCTCAGGTTGGAGTGCAGTGGCACGTTCATGGCCCCTGCAGCCCTCGACCTGCTGGACTCAGGCAGTCCTTCTAACTCAACCTTCCAAGAAGCTAGAAATACAGGCATGCACCACCATGCCTGGCTATTTTTTTTTATTTATTGTAGAGATGAGGTCTCACAAAGTTGCCAGGCTGGTCTCGAACCCTGGATTCAGGCAATCCTATCATCTCAGCCTCCCAAAGTGTTCAGATTACAGGTCTGGGCCACCACACCTGGCTAAAATAATTTTTAATTGATTGACACTGGATTTTTATTTAAGATCAAAATTAAGAACAAATATGCTTCTTGAGAGATACATTTGGGCAGCTTAACAGAATGTCATTAAGCTTTGGGGCTCTCTGGGACACGTGGTTTATCCATAAAGGAGATGCAGTAGCTCACTTGAATTAACAAATTTAAAATCTTTTAAGTGTGTAAATAGTAATGTTGGCCTAATGTATATCAAGTAAAAGTAAACAGTTACACATTTTTGCACATTGGATTAAAATAATATCCATAAGCAGCAAATATCAGACTTTTTTTGTGGCTTAAACAACAATTTATTTCTCACTCAAACATCAGACTTTTTAACAAATATTAAAGATTGTCAGACCAAATGTTTGTTGTGAAGTAAATTTCATCATTTGTTGTGAAGTAAATTTCATCACTGGTTACAGTTTTAAAAGGAAGTTGATTATCTTTTCATGGCTATAAATCAGAATTATAAACCCTGATCCAGTTTTGGTGTACTAAATGTTCTTTTAACCATTTCTTTAGAAACATATTGAAATGCCAATGGTAGTTTGAATTATGTTCTGTAATAAAGTATTAGTCAATTATTTTGGGATAGGTATAATTGTAGAAAACATCAACTTTTCAAATTCATTTTTGGTTGCTAGGATTTTAGAAAAATATATCAAAGTAATTTTATTTCATAAAAGAAAGAAAGAAATCCGAAGGCATAAATGAATAACTTGGAAAACCGTGAAATGGATAATCCCGGTGAAGCACCGAGTGAGCATTAGCGCCTGCTAGGGCTCACGCCTGGCCTCCACATTCTTTGACCCACCGTCCCGTCTCTCCTTGCCCCGCGGTTTCTCCAGAGTGCTGGTGCACTTCATCACTGATGGTGTGCTTTACCTCTGCTTAAAGAAACATGCCTGGCAACCCTCTCGGGTCCCCTCTCACTCTGGGAGCTTTTTTGTCCTGCCAATAAATCCTGCTTTCCAAAGAAAAGAAACATGCCATTGTATAGGCTGTCTTTATATTAAGATATATTTTTATATATTAAAATGATTACTTTTTAACTTCAAAAAAATACTTGTTTGTAAACTACAGAACTTTTATTTGGAAATAATTTTAAACTTAATAGAAAATTGCAAAAGTAGCGCATAGAACACCAGTACACCTTTCATCCAGCTTCTCCTGTTGTTAATATTTTATTATTAAATGTTTATTTAAAATTTTGTTATTAAATTATATTATTTATTAAATGTGTGTTTTCACATTTGCCCAGGCAGGCAAGCTTTACTCACTCTCTCTGTTGCTCTCTCTCTCTTTATTCATCATACATATGTACTTTTCCCCCTGAACCATTTGAGAATAAGCTGCAGACATCATAGACCCTTAAATATGTCAGTGTTCTAAGGGCAAGGACACTTCACTTCCTTACATGACCACAGTACAGTTATCACATTAAGTACATTTAACATCGATGCAATACTTTTGTATAACATCTCATCTAGATTCCAGTTTGACAATTGACATAATAATATGTTTTAGTACCTTTTCCCCTTTCTAGTACAGGATCCAGCCTTACGATTAGGTTTTGCTGTCATAACCTGGAATATTTTTGTTAATTTTTTGGTTTTGGGGGGTTGTGTGTGTGGGGGGGGTGTCATTTCTGTCTTTCAAGAACAGAGTCCTTTTTGGTAACTGAACACTTCTTATTGGAGTTTTTGTAAGAGTTCCACATGATTTTGTTCTGGCTATATCATCCTACTTACATAAATGGGATGATGTTCTTCTCTGGGTATTGCATTTGGTGGTGCCTGATTTCTGCCTTGTACTGTTACTATTTTTTTCCCTTGGACCTAAGACCATCTCCAGAGAGATACTTTAAGGCCCTGCATCCATTAATGACTCTTGCCTAAACCAGTTTTTACCCTGATGGTTCCAAAGCTATGGTTTCCAATGCCAGCACTCCCTCCATGTTTTCCAGTTGGCACAAGGCATTCAGGATGCTGTTTATTTGGTTTTTTGGTTTTTTGAGTCGGAGTTTCACTCTGTCACCGAGGCTGGAGTGCAGTGGCATGCTCCCAGCCACCGCAGCCTCCACCTGCTGGGCTCCAGTGATCCTTCCACCTCAGCCTCCCAAGTAGCTGGAAACACAGGTGCACGCTACCATGCCCAGTTAATTTTTTGATTTATTGTAGAGATGAGGTCTCGCCAAGTTGCCCAGGTGGGTCTCGAACCCACAGGCTCAGGCAATCCACTCACCTCGGCCTCCCAAAGTGCAGGATTACAGGCTGAGCCACCGAGCCTGGCCAGGATGCTGTTTTAAAAGAGAAAATACAGCGTGTAGGTGGCAGTAAGAAAAGATGTGCAAACAACTGGCCCCTGTGTCCAGCGGCTGTTCAGAGGTGCAGAGAGTTTGGAGGGTGGAGTGTGGACACAGAGTGGCAGGAGGCAAAACTGGAAAAGGGGTTTGTGCCCCATGAGCCTCCTCACCTACCTTGACAAGGTTCCTTGATACGATCCTGTGCATGATTGAGGCTATGAAATCTTAAAAACATGAAACCTGACAACTGAGGCTGGGAGCCTTATCAAGTATACATTTTTTAATGTAAACATGGCAGTCTTCCCTTGTCTGTGGGGGACATGTTCTGAGACCCTCAGTGGGTACCTGGAACTGGTTATCATACTGAGCCCTATACTCTGTTTATCCTGATGAGTACAAACCTGTAATAAGGTTTAATGTATAAACTAAGCACAGTAAGATTAACTACAATGACCTGTAATAAAATAGAACAGTCATAACATGCAGTAATAAAATGTATGTGAGTTGGGCTAGTTCAAAGTGGTTTATTGTCCTGTATGTATCTACTTTTGGACTGAAGTTCACCTTGGGTTGACCTTGGGCAATAGAAACCTCAAAAAGTGAAATCATGGATGGGGGGGACTCCTGAAATGTATCCATGTACCCCTATACTTAATATTTTGGGAATAGTAGATTGCTCCTAGATTAACTTTTCACCATAATCATAGTTCAAGCAAGACTGAGTATCATGCTCAGCTTTTATAAGAATCACAATATTGCTTGTAGCCATGGGCAGCAGCTCCTATAGGAAGAAGAGACTGGGACCATATCAAGAGTAGAAAAAATGGGCAGCAGGGAACCAGCAGAAAACATGTCTAGTGTAGATGAAAGCTTCTCAAATGTGAACATTCTGGGAATCATATTACCATGCAGATTTTAAGCCAGAGGTCTGAGCTTTCCAGCAAGGGGGAGGTTCCTGTCCCAGGGCCATGATTGGAATTATGGCCCCCAAGATGCATGTTGCAAGCAACAGGTAGGGTGTGGATCAGTCGAGGGAGGCTTGTCCTAGAAACTGGTGGACATGGAACCTCGGTCTTGATGAGATGAACAGCTGTCATCTCGTGATGCCTTGAGACTTTGCTCTCAGCAGCTTGGTGAGGGTTGAGAGCCAAGTCTGTCTGGGCCTCAGGTACAGACTACTCTGAGGCTCTTTTCAGGGGCCAGATACTGTGCTTTCTCCACACCCTCTTGCTGCACCCTCTGGATGGCCATATGGCACTTACTCAACTTTTATGGAAGCTCTGAGGTGGTAAATACTTCATCCAAGGTCATGCAGCCAGTAAGAACCAAATCTGAATGCTTCTGGCTCTGAAATATCTATTTGTAAAACCTATAATAGCCTGTAATAGCTTGCTTAACACAAGTAATCCATTTTGTAACAAATATTCCATCTAAACCTAGAAATAACTCCCTTACATAACTTTCCCATAATCACACCACACACCCACATTCTTGTACCCCTCAATGCTTGGAAGCTCCCTAGTTACCAAATCCATAGCTATCTGTACCCTTTCACAACAAAATATTTTGCCAAGAAAATATAAATCACACTGTATGACTTACATAATTCCTGCCTTTATATATCCCCTGCTCACTCTGTTAGGGGCTGAGAGCTTTTATGGCAGTAGCCTCTCTCAGTTGCCGGCTTCAATAAAGGACTCATAATCTGACTCTCTGCATGTTAACATCTCCTTTCTCGCACTCCAGTTGAAACATTTGGAGGCCCCAGCAAGATTTTCACCAACCTCAGGAGGTGGCCTTGCTCCAGCTCTCCCTGGCTCAGTGGAGAAGTTATAGGGGAGGTACCCCCTGAGCCATTCCAGGACCCCATAACCTCTCATCTGGCTCAGGGGACAAGGAACTACCACTGATTTCCTCCCACCTGAAAAATTCCTGAGTCTGTCTGCATTCTCCTAGGAGGTTAGAATCTGTTTAATCTGTATGTGGCCAAAACTCTGTTGAGGACAGAGCCTGACAAGGCTGCTCCTTAGACTCTGTTCACTGACCCAAGATATTGGTAGAACAGTGTTTCGGTTTAGTATCTGGTTTCTGTTTGGGCACCCACTGTGACTTCTTGATTGCCTGTGATATTTCTAGAACCCTGTCTTCCTTGTCCCCTTTCCATTCTTTGTGTTCTTGCTGTGCTCTTTGCTACCAGGCTTGTTTCTGCTGCACTTTTGGACCAAATCAGGTCAGAAACTTCTTCTGGTTTTTATTTATCTTTTCGTGATTGGAGGTCTGATTCTCACCAGGTGCCTCCTGTGATTTACTGGTTTTGACAACATGGGACAGTGGCCTTCAAAACCCTCCAGTCCCCTGGACTGTATGATAAAAAAATTTCTCTGTTGGATTGCTGCTGAGGACTACGTGTCCACCTTTCAAAAGGCAGGCTCCAGACCCTCTGTGAAATTGACTGGCCTTTGTTAAATGTTGGTTGGCCCTCTACCGGGTCTCTGGATGTTCATGTCACTAGGTCTGTTTGGAAGGTTGTTATGGGGACCCCTGGTCACCCTGATCAGTTTCCCTATATCGACCATTGGTTAAGTTTGGTTTCCAAAATACACCCCCATAATTGAAGGCATGTTCCCTTGAAACCCCCAGTCGTGTCCTTGATTCTAAACCTCTGGCCTGTGTTCCTCCTTTTCCATTCTCCCCAACTCCTACTTCCACTGTGTTATATCCTGTGTTACCCCCCTCTACTGAAGATCCCCTTGAGGACCTTGTTATATCTACCTCTAATCCTCCACCATATAGTCCTCAGGCTTCTTCGACCGCTGTCACTTCCTCCACATCCCCTTTGCCACCCCCGCCTGAGGCCAGGCTGGGGTCTCAGCCAAGGACCACCCTCTCAGCCTTTGGCCACCCATCTCCAATCTCAGACAGATCCAGCTCCCCTTCTTCCCCTCCAGGAAGTTCCCCTTCCCCAGGGGTTTGGTTAGACCAAGCAGCCTTTCTTGGTTTATACTCCATTTTCCACCTCTGATTTACATAACTGGAGATATCAAAACCCACTTTTCTCAGATAAATCACAGGCTGTGACCTCCTTGATGGAGTCAGTCATGCAGACTCATTGCCCCCACCTGGGATGATTGCCAGCAGCTCCTCCTGACTTTTTTTTTTTAAACCTCTGAGGAATGGGAACACATCAGAGCTGAGGCCAAGAAATCTGTTCTGGCTTTGGCTGCTGGTACAGAGGAGGAGAATCAAGAAATGCTGAATGAGGTTTTCCCCTCCTCCCATCCTGACTGGGACCCTAACATTTCAGCAGTGTCCAGAGCATTAGACTTATCACCAGATTCTATTAGCTGATCTGAAGGGAGCAACCTGGAAGTCTATTAATCTTCCTAAAACTGAGATCATTCAGTGTTTCAAGGAGTCACCGGGGCATTTCTTGAATGTCTTCAAGAGACGTTCCGTACTTATACTCCATTTGACACCTTGGCACTGGAGAATGCCCAGACTATCAATCTGACTTTTGTGGCTCAGGCAGCTCCTGACATCTGGAAGAAGTTACAAAAACATAAGGGTTTTGCCAGAATGAACATTTCTCAGTTACTCAAAGTAGCCCAAAAAGTTTTTAACAACAGTGATAATGAGAAACACAAACAGAAAAATCAAAAATTAAACAGAGTAACAAAATAGCAGACAAAAGTACTAGTTGCTGCCATTCAGGCCTCCCAACCCAGTTCAAAACCAGTGTGGAGACCACAAGGAGAAACTAAAAAGAGACAGAAGGAAACTGGACACATCCAGCTAGCTAAAAATCAATGTGGCTATTGTAAGGAACTGGGACATTGGGCAAAAGATTGCCCTTGTCACCCAAAGACAGAGGACCCTAAGTCATTTCTGGTCCTGCCCTCTACTGGTGAAACTGAAAATGCTTCAGACTGAGAAGGCCAGGATTCTTTTTCCTTACGTCCCTAAGAGCCCATGGTAGCCACCACTATTAGTGGACACTGTGGTAGAGCTGTTGGTCCTGAAGTCACCATTAGGACCTATGTCAAAAAGCAAATTTCTGTTCAAGGACACAATAGTAATGGACACAATAGCAAACTGCAAGTTCACCTCAACCTGGTTGATTTAGGTCAAAAACGTGTTACCCACTCATTTCTGGTAGCCCCTGACTGCCCATACCCTCTCGTGGGCCGAAATTTGCTCCAGAAACTAAGAGCAACTATTGTGTTTTCACCGAATGAAACTAAAATGTATATTCTTACCAATGCTGCCTATCAGACGTTATTAACTGTTCCACTTTCTGAGGAATATCTGTTAACTTCTTCTAATTCTTCCACTGAGAATGGCTTGTCAAGATTGCTTTTACAGTTGCAGCAGGAATTTCCTTCAATCTGGGTAGAGACTAATCAGTCAGGATTGGCAAAGCATCACCCTCCGTTTGTGGTAAGTTTGATGGCATCAGCTATTCCTGTTTGTGTTTGTCAATATCCCATAAGTTTACAGGCCCGAGAAGGAATTGCTCCACACATTAAAAGACTTTTAGCAGCTAACATTCTGACACCTTGTCAGTCTGCCTGGAACACTCCATTCCTACTAGTTAAAGAGCCAGGAACTTCTGATTATCGACCAGTTCAGGACTTAAGGGAAGTTAATAAATGGGTTGAGAATATCCATCCTATTGTTCCTAACCCATATACATTGCTCAGTTTGCTTCCCCCTCAGCATCAGGTGTATACTGTGCTGGATTTAAAGAATAACTTTTTTTCTGTTCCTCTGGTCAGTCAACCCATCTTTGCTTTTGAATGGACAGATCCTGACACAGGAGATACCAGTCAGTTAAACTGGGCCCAACTGCCACAGGGGATCAAGAACTCCCCAGTGCTCTTCAGGGAAGCTTTAAAGCAAGATTTGTCAGGGTTCTGAGCCTTACACCCTGAATGTGCTTTGCTCCAGTATGTAGATAATCTCTTGTTTGTGACTGCAGACTGAAACACCTGTCTAAAAGGCACTAAGGCTTTGTTGCAGCTTCTCCAGGACTTGGGCTACTGTGTATTGGCTAAGAAAGCACAGTTCTGCTCAACTGAAGTCTCCTATCTGAGATACCAGCTGAAAAAGGGTAAACGAGCCCCAATCTCAGCTAGATGGAAGACTTCCTCCAAATCCCCTCATCAACTTTGAAAAAATAGGTAGGAGAATTCCTGTGGGTGGCAGGGTATTGCTGGTTATGGATCCCAAGGTTAGCTGAAATTGCCAAGCTCCTGTATACAGCTACTGCAGGGGACCAGCCCCTAGAATGGACTGCTACTGAGGAACAAGCATTCCAGCAGTTAAAAATGGCTCTTACCCAAACCCCGGCTTTAGCCCTCCCAGATGTCACCAAGGCTTTTCACTTGTTCATTTATGAACAGTGAGGAATTGCAAAAGGGGTTCTCACTCAGACCCTAGGACCATGAAGGTGACCGGTGGCTTACTTATCAAAAATACTGAACCCAGTGGCCTCTGGCTGGCCCTCTTGCCTTAGGACCATTGCAGCCATGGCCATACTAGTTAAGGAAGCAGATAAATTAACTTTTGGCCAAAACTTGGCTTTAACTGTTCCCCATGCTGTTGAAACTCTGCTCCAGGAAGCCTCTGGCCACTGGATGTGAAATGCACAAATCACCCAGTATCAAAGCCTCCTACTTGACCAAACTAGTCTAACTTTCTCTCCTACTCAGTGCCTCAATCTGGCTACTCTGCTGCCCAGTGATAATCCAGAGATGCCAGTTCATAACTGTGAAAATGTATTGGACATCTCTCAGGCCAGCCAGCCCAATCTTTGGGACACTCCCTTAACCCAGGCTGATGCTGACTTGTTCACAGATGGCAGCAGTCTGGTAATAGAGTCTGCAAGGCTGGTGCAGCAGTAACCATGGCTCATGAGGTAATCTGGTCACAGTCTTTGCCTAACAGTACATTGACTCAAAAGTCTGTGTTAATTGCTTTAACCCAGGCCCTTTGCTGGGGAGCAAGAAATTGGGTAAACATCTTCTTCACGGACAGACAGTATGATTTTGCTACTCTCCATGTCCATACCATGATCTACTAGGAATGAGGACTTCTTACTGTGGTGGGTAAGACTATAAAAACCAAGGAAGAAATCTTAGACCTTTTAGAGGTTATATGGTTCCTTGAAGAGGTAGCTGTCATTCATTGCAGGGGATACCAAAAATTGGACACTCCAGAAGCGACTGGAAATTGCTCAGCAGATCAAGCAGCTAGAAAGGCAGCAGAACTTCCAGTTGAGCCCCTGACTATCCTACTAACTAAAACTTTTCCAGTTCCTTCTTTCCCACAGCAGCCCAACTGTACCCAAAGAGAAGATGAAGAGGTGGACCTGGCAGGTGCTCACAAAAGGTCTGACGGCTGGTGGGTTAAGAACTCTAGAATTATTTTAACTACAACTCTCGCATATACATTAGTAAAACAGCTTCATTCCACCACCTATTTGGGAGGTACCAGAATGGCTGAGCTGTTAAATTGCTTTTATCATATTAATGATTTAAAAGGCCGGACTGCCTCAGTGGCTGAAATATGCCCTGCTTGCACCCACATTAACCCAAGAGGAGGGCCAAAGCCTCCAAAAGGAATCAGGGCTTGTGGATTAAGCCCTGGTGAAAAATGGGAAATTGACTTTACTGAAATAAAGCTCCCTCAGGAGGGGTACAACTATCTACTGGTGTTTGTAGATACTTTTTTCTGGATGGGTAGAAGCCTTTTCCACAAAAAATGAAACTGCACTTAGGTTGCAAAGTTTTTGTTAAATGAAATAATTCCTAGGTTTGGGCTCCCTCTCTCTGTTGGCTCTGATAATGGTCCTGCCTTTACTTTGTCCATAGTTCAGCTGATTAGTAAAGCACTAAACATTCGTTGGAAATTGCATTGTGCTTACCGACCACAAAGCTCTGGACAGGTAAAACACATGAACTGAACTTTAAAAAGTACTTTAACCAAATTAATAATAGAAATGGGTGAGAAATGGATAAACCTTTTACCTCTGGCCTTTCTCTGGGTTAGATGCACCCCATACAAGGCTTGATTTATTCCATATGAAATCATATTTGGAAGAACCCCTCCTCTGTTACCCCAGTTGCGGATCCCATTCTGATGAAATCACTAATCAAACTCTGTTAAAGTATCTCCAGTCTCTACAACAGCTCCAGGATATTGTCCACACCAAAGTCTGTGCCCTTTGCCAACTCCATCCTCCCCACTGTGTCATCTGTTCCAGCCTGGGAACTTGGTCTACGTCAAAAAGTTCCAGAAGGAAAGACTAACTCCCACCTGGAGGGGACCCTACGAAGTCATCCTCACTACCTCAACAGAACTCAAGGTTGGCAGAGTACCAACTTGGATTCATCACTCATGAATCAAGGAAGCCAAAGAAGACAATGTTGCTCCACCCTGCTTGGATATTTGGACTGCAAAAGGAGACCCTAAAAATCTTCTCAAAATCATCTTCTGAGCCCACCATCCTGCTTCAACTGCACCACGGGCTGACCGACTGATGTACAGCTGAAACATAAGATTCCGGCTGCCTAGAGTAGACTGTTTTACTGGTTAATAATTCCCTGAATGTATTGTTGTCACCTCTTAACCCTCGCCATATTCATCCCAATTACCCTAGCTTTGGGCATAGTATTGGCAACCACATACTGGACATGTGGCAAAAAGTCCCTTTTATCATATTAATGATATGTTTCTCATTTGTATGGTTTTTCTCCATACACATCCAGTGGGATGTGTTACTGCACTACTATGCTCACAATAAGTTTAAATTGGTTTATTTTACTTGGAGAGTCTAAAGACACTCTGTTCTATTTCTCCCTAACCTCTTTCACAACAGGAAAGGTCCTAGCTATCAAAAACTGGACCCGAGCCACCGCCGCCACTGCCTCTGAAACAGCTATTACACATCGCACTGCATGTGCCTGAGGCGAGCCGCCGCTGCTGCTGCCACTGCTGCCAAGGCAGTCATTCCACGTCACACTGTCAGTGCCTGAGGTGAGCTGCAGCCACCACCGCCAAGGCAGCCATTACACATTGCACTGCCCGTGCCTGAGGCGATCCACAACTTCAGACTTTGAAGCCCCTGCAAGCAAGATCTGCTGAGGTCTACTACCACCCTGACGTCCTGCCAGGCCCTGGGTCTCCTCCCATGCGCCTTGAGGCAACATCTCCCTCCTCTTAGTGGTGGGTGAGCAGCTGAGATAAAGACCATCTGAAGTGGGGGATAACACCACCTGCTGGCGATTCAAGGTAACAACACCGAAAGGGGGAAAAATGGAAGCCTGACAGACACAGGCCAGATCTGAGTGGTGAACGGGGCAGTGGTGGACTGAGTGATGATCTGAACTGCCCTTCACAGCAGGCCAGGGGCAACTGATCCTAACTGTGAACAAACTTACCAGCCTGAAAAGGCAGCTAGAAACCAGAGCTGAAAAGACATTCAACTTAAACGAAAAGTCTCAGAGTGTGCTTGATTGGTTCTGTTAGTCTACTGACTTGATTCTATTCCTTCTGTTTTGTTCCAACCTTTTTTTCTCCTTCTTTTCCCTCCTTTTCTTTTCTTCACTCTGTAAACCATATATTTGTACGAGGAATAGCACACCAATAAGGAGGTTGGTAAGCTTTTATGTTAGCAACATTGTATGTTTTAGGGTTTTTTTGTATGAGAGTTGGTTAGTTTGTAGCTGTGGTCTATTGTTTTTATATGTTTCAATTTTTGTCTCTCTCTCCATTTGTTGGTACACTAGTCTGTTTTCACCCTTACTCCTCTCTCTCTCCACTCCCCTCTCCCCCCCACTGCCTGCTCCATTCTCTTCCCTCTGCTAACCACATTTTATTTCCCAGAGTAAGCCTATAACCCCACTGCATGGACAGATTCCAAGGCAGTGGGAAGTGGGTTTCAGATTATTCATACACCTGTCAGCGGACACCAGGACCTGCAGATAGATTTTGAATGACAGCTCCCCCCTTAAGTAAATCTCAAAACTGCAAAAAGGACCACCCCCAACCTACATTGCAACTCCAGAATTGAACAAAATAAGAGGACATACATAAAGAAGAATAGGAGATTGAACAAACAGAAGTAAAACCAACCCCTCCACCCCTGAATAACATAATTAAAGAAGACGGTGATGTGGAGGGAAGGAAAAAGTAGGAAGGGGGAGAAAAACCATACAAATGAGAAAAACCAAAAGGAGAATATAGGTCTCACACAGACCCCTGGGAGGTCAGACACTGAGTAAACAGACTTTGGAGCACAAACAATGAAGAGCCCCCAGAATGACTGGTCACATGAAACAAACCGAGACATCAAGACATTAATAGAGAGAATTTAAAAACTTGAGGAGAGACAAGAGGAAAATAGGAAGGAGCTGATGTCAGAAATAACAGCAGGAAAGAACACTGTGATGGAAATAAATAAATTCATTAATAAGCATGGAAAGCAGAATTTGCCAAGCAGAAGAAAGAATCTCAGAGCTCAAAGACCAAAACACAGAATGAACCCAAACTATCAAAAACATAGAAAAGAAGCTTAAAAAGACTGAACAAAACTTTCAAGACATGAATGATTACTTCAAGAGACCGAACCTAAGAGTAATTGGCCTTCAAAGACAGAGAGAGAAACAGAGGCCACACTGGAACAAACATTTCATGAAATCATTCAAGAAAATTTCTCTCATCTCATCAGTGATGCAAAAATTCAAACACAAGAGATTCATAGAACCCCTGCAAGACAACAAATGAGAAGACCAACTCCCAGACACATAATAATTCACCTAAGCAAAGTAGGTATAAAAGAAAAAATCCTAAAGGCAGCAAGAGAAAAAGGTCAGACTACCTACCAGGGAAGACCAATTAGAATAGCAGCAAATTTATCTACAGAAACCCTCCAGGCTAGGAGAGCATGGAACCCTATCTTCAAAGTTCTAAAAGATAAACAATTTCAACCAAGAATAAGCTACCCAGCCAAGCTAAGCTTCATCATTGAGGGAGAATTGCAATCTTTTCCAGATATCCAATACCTAAGAACCTATGCTGCCACCAGACCACATCTACAAGAAACACTTAAGAAAGTATTGAACACAGAAGAAAAGGAAAAAAGAACAACAATGTTCTTCACAAGAGTACAGGCAAAAGATTAAAAACACACATGAAACAACTCCAGAACCAAAAGAAAGACAACACACAAACAGAAAAAACAACAACTCTGTAAGAACATTATGATAGGGATCAATTCTCACATTTCAATAATTAGCTTGAATGTGAACGGACTAAATGCACCACTGAAAAGACATAGAATGGCAAAATGGATAAAATATCACCAGGCAACAATTTATTGCCTTCAAGAGACTCACCTCACTAGAAAGGACACTCATAGACTCAAAATAAGAGGATGGGAAACAAATTTTCAGGTGAACGGAGCACAGAAGAAAGGAAGAGTCCCAATCTTAATCTCCGACAAAATACCCTTTAAGCTATCAAAAATCAAAAAAGACACAGAAGGCCATGACATAATGATAAAAGGTTCAATCCATCAACAAGAAATATCCATCCTAAACATATATGCACCCAACATAGGAGCACCAACTTTCATAAAGCAGCTTTAAGGTAAACTAAAAAAAGATATCGACTCCAACACCATCATAGCTGGGGACTTCAATACCCCACTCACAACCCTAGACAGATCATCAAGACAAAAAATCAGCAACGCTATCTGAAACCTCAATGTGACTCTTGACCAAATGGACTTAATTGATACCTACAGAACACTCCATCCAAAGACCACAGAATATACATTCTACTCATCACCACATGGAATGTACTCTAAGATCAACCACATACTTGACCATAAATCAAGTATAAGCAAATTTAAAAGGACCGAAATTTTACCATGTACTTTCTCGAACCACAGTGGAATAAAAATAAACATTAACACCAAAAAGTTCCCCCCAAAACCCTCAAAGACATGTACACTAAACAGCATGATGCTAAACAACTCCTGGGTCAACGATGAAATCAAAACAGAGATTAAAAGGTACTTGGAAACAAATGAAAATGAATAAACACCTTATCAAAATCTCTGGGATGCCATGAAAGCTGTAATAAGAGAAGAATTTATATCCCTACAAATGCACATGAAGAAAATGGAAGGATCACAAATTAATAGCCTAACAAGCTACCTAAAAAAGCTGGAAAAACAAGACCACCAAAACCCTAAGTGCAGTGGAAGAATCTAGTTCACCAAAATAAAAGCCCAAATCCAGGACATAGAAGGCAAAAAGATAATACAAAAAAATCAATGAAACAAAAAGCTGATTCTTCAAAAGGATAAACAAGATTGATGATCCCCTAGCTAGACTGACCAAGAAAAAGAGAAAAAGCCCAAATAAACACAATCAGAAACACAAAAGATGAAGTCACATCTTCATCTTTTTTGTATTTCTGATCCTGAAGAAATACAAAAAAATCATTAGAGACTACTATGTACACTTATATGGAAACAAACTTGAAAACCTTAAGGAAATGGAGGACTTTCTGACATCACACAAACTGCCTAGGTTGAAACAAGAAGAAATTGAGACCCTAAATAGATCAATAACAATCAAGGAAATTGACTATGTAATAAGAAAACCACCTACAAAAAAAGCCCGGGTCCAGATGGCTTTCCAGGAGAATTCTACAAGACATTTAAGGAGAAGCTGATACCCATCCTACTGAAGGTATTCAGAAAGATGGAATTCTCCCCAAATCATTTTACAAAGCTAACACCACATTGATACCCAAGTCAGGTAAAGACCCAACAAAGAAAGAGGACTGCAGGCCAATATCTTTGATGAACATAGATGCTAAAATTCTCAACAAGATCCTACCAAACCGCATTCAACAACACATCTCAAAAATCATCCATCATGACCAAGTAGGCTTCATTCCTGGGATGCAAGTCTGGTTCAACATTCGTAAAACCATAAATGTAATTAAATACATCAAGAGATGTCAAAACGAAAACCACATGATTATATCATTAGATGCAGAAAAATCTTTTCATAAAATCCAGCACCCCTTCTTGATAAAAACCCTCGAACATCTAGGCATACGGGGAACATACCTCAAAATAGTAAAAACCATTTACAAGAAACCCACAGCCAGCATACTCCTAAATGGACAAAAATTGGAACCATATTCCCTGAAAACTGGAGTCAGACAAGGATGCTCACTCTCACCCCTCCTGTTCAATATAGTATTGGAAGTCCTGGCTAGAGCAATCAGACGAGGGAAGGTAATCAGGGGTCTCCAAACAGGAAAAGAGGAAGTCAAGTTATCTCTCTTTGCAGATGACATGATAGTGTACCTTGAAAACCCAAGAGAGTCTGTCAAAAACCTCCTTACACTGATAAAGGACTTTGGCAAAGTCTCAGGATATAAAATAAATGTACAAAAGGTAATTGCATTCTTTACACCAATAATAAACAAACAGAAACCCAAATAAAAAGCACAACTCCATTCACAATAGCCACACACACACACACACAAAATGAAATACCTTGGCATCTTCCTAACCAGAGATGTGAAACCCTTTACAATAAAAACTACAAAACACTGCTCAAAGAAATCAAAGATGACAGAAACAAGTGGGAAAATATCCCATGCTCATGGATTGGAAGAATCAACATTGTGAAGATGTCCATTCTACCTAAGGCAATCTACACATTTAATGCAATATCCATCAAATTACCAGCAACATTCTTCTCAGACCTAGAAAAAGCAATACAGAAATTCATATGGAAACACAAACAACCAAGAATAGCCACAACGATCCTCAGCAAAAAAAAACACAAGGTATCACATTACTAGACTTTACTACAAAGCTACGATAATCAAAACAGCTTGGTATTGGTACAAAAACAGTCATATAGACCAGTGGAATAGAATTGAGATTCAGAAGCTAAACCTCAATTTCTCAACCAACTCGTCTTCGACAAAGCCTCCACCACCTACCACTGGGGAGAGGAGAACCTATTCAGTAAATGGCACTGGGAAAACTGGCTGACCACATGCAGAAGACTCAAACAAGACCCCTATGTGTCCCCATACACAAAAATTAACTCTAAATGGATCAGAGACTAAATGTAAAACCTCAAACCATAAGAAACTTAGAAAATGAAGGACATACTGTTATGGAAATTGGAACTGGCATCCAATTCCTGAACAAAACCTGAAACCCACAGGCCATAAGAGATAAGATAGACAAATGGGACCTCATTAAACTGACAAGCTTCTGCAAAGCCAAAGAAACCATCAAGAGAGCAGGGAGACAGCCCACAGACTGGGAAAAAGTATTTGCCAACTCCAGGTCCGACAAAGGCTTAACATCTTGGATCTACAAGGAACTCAAACATGCTGAAAAGAAAAAAACAAACAACCCCATTATAAAGTGGGCAAAAGCTATGAACAGACACTTCTCAAAGGAAGACATCTGAGCAGCCAACAGACACATGAAGAAATGTTCAACATCACTAATCATCAAGGAGATGCAAATCAAAACCACACTGAGATACCACCTAACTCCAGTCAGAATGGCAATTATCAATAACTCAAAAAATAACAGTTGCTGGAGAGGGTGTGGTGAAAAGGGAACACTTCTACACTGTTTTGGGGAGTGCAAACTGGTGCAACCTCTGTGGAAAACAGTGAGGTGATTCCTAAAAGCTCTAAATATCCACCTCCCATATGACCCTGCAATCCCCCTACTGGGAATATACCCTGAAGAACTCAAATCACTCTATCAAAAATATACCTGCACACGTATGTTTATCGCAGCATTATTCACAATAGCAAGAACCTGGAATCAATCATACTGTCCATCAAAAGAGGACTGGATTAAAAAAATGTGGTGCATATACACAATAGAATACTACGCAGTCATAAAAAAACAACAAAATCATGAACTTTGCAGCAACCTGGGTGGAACTAGAGTCAATAATACTGAGTGACCTTTCACAGAAACAAAGATCTGAGTATCACATGGGTCTTGTCTGTGGCTTGCATATAGTTTTTTTTCCTCTTTTTCAAATCTATGTGACAGTCTCTGACTTTTAAGTAAATATTTATCTCATTAAAGTTTAGTGTAGTTATTGATATGGTTGGGAGTTGAGGTACCATATTCTTATTTGATATATAGTTTTCTCATCTGTTTTGTCTCTTTTGTTTCTACTTTCTTCCTTTTTGGGATTAGTCAAATACTTTTTAGAATTCCATTTAAGCCGGGCTGGGTGGCTCAGCCTATAATCCCGCACTTGGGAGGCTGAGGTGAGTGGATTGCCTGATCCCATGGGTTTGAGACCCCCTGGGCAACTTGGTGAGACCTCATCTCTACAATAAATCAAAAAATTAGCTGGGCACGGTAGCATGCGCCTGTAGTTCCAGCTACTTGGAAGGCTGAGGCAGAAGGATCGCTGGAGCCCAGCAGCTCGAGGCAGCGGTGGCCGGGAGCAGCCACTGCACTACAGTCTGGGCAACAGAGTGAGACTCCAACTAAAAAAAAAAAGAATTCCACTTACATTTCCTTATTAGCCTTTATTTTTATTTTTTTGAAAGTAGGATTTATTGAGAGGTCAGAAAAGCTCCCACTGTGGGAGGGGACCTGAGGGGTTGCTTCCTTATTAGCCTTTAGCTGTATTTGTTGGCATTATTAGGTAGTTGCTCTAGTGACTACAATATATGTCTTTAACTTTTCACAGTCTACTTAGTTATAAATGTACCAAGTCAGATAAAATATAGAAATCTTGCAACCACATATGTCCTTTTCCCTCTCCCCTACATCCTTCATGTTATAGTTATTTTTATTTCACTTTATGTGTTATAAACCCTATGAGAATGTTATAATTTCTGCTTTAAACAATTATATAGCTTATAAAGAAGTTTAAAGAAAAAACCAAAAAGATAAAATTTAGGACTTTTTTGCACTTGTACCAGTATTTACAATTTCTGATGTTCTTAACTCTTTTCTGAGGATCTGAATTTCTCTGTAGTGTCATATTCCTTCATACAGAGGAATTCCTCTGTCACTTCTTATAATGTAGGTTTGCTGGCAGTGACTTCTCTTATTTTGTTTTGTTTTTTTGTTTTAAATCTGAAAATGTCTTTATTTCAAACTTCTCAAAGAGTATTTTTGATGGATATGTAATTCTGGATTGACAGTTTCCTTCAGAATTTTGAAAAGGTTCCATACTCTTCTGGTACCCAGGGCTTCTGCTCAGAAGTTAGATGTAAATCAGATTGACATTTTCACATGTTATGTGTCATTTTTCTCTTGCTGCTTTTTTTTTTTTTTGAGTTGGAGTCTCACTCTGTTGTCCAGACTGGTGTGCAGTGGCCGCTCCCGGCCACCGCAGCCTCAACCTGCTGGGCTCCGGTGATCCTTTCACCTCAGCCTTCTGAGTAGCCGGAATTACAGGCATACGCTACCACACCCAGCTGATTTTTTAATTTATTGTAGAGATGAGGTCTCGCTGCCCAGGCGGGTCTCGAACCTGCGGGCTCAGGCAATCCACTCACCTCAGCCTCCCAAAGGCACGGGATTACAGGCTGAGCCACCAAGCCCGACTTCTCTTGCTGTTTTTAATATTTACTCTCTATTGTTGGTTTTCAGCAGTTTGGCCTCAGTGTGAACTTCTCTGTAGTTAATCTGGTTGATATTCATTGATACTCTTGTAACTGTAAATTTCTGACTTTCATCAAATTTAGGAATTGTTCAGCCATGATTTCTTTAAGTATTTTTCTATTCCACTCTATACTCTTCTTCTGGGATTCCATGTGACTTCTGCTGAATTGTATTATATTCTCTAATAGATCACTGAGGTTCTGTTCATTTTTAATTCTTTTTTCCCTCTTCACACTGTATGATTTCTGTTGGTCTATCTTCAAATTTTCTTACTTTCTACCATCTCCTTTGTTAGGTCAAAATCTTGGTTAGACCTCCAAAAATGTTAAGTTAATACTCCCAGAAGAGCCTCCAAAATGTTAGATCAGGCCTGATAGGGGGGTAGTGTCTGCTCTGTGATCTGGTGCTGTGCAAAAGATGCAAAGAATTGCATAGGAGTTATATTAGAAATCTAGTTTATTTAGAAAGTAAGTTAGAGAGAGAGAGGAAGATTCATCTCCCCAAGGTAGAGGAGGTCAAAACTAGTTAACACGAAGGTCGTAGCTCAAACAGCCACGTGGACATACCAGAGTTCAACAAAGAAATGACTAGAAAATAGGGAGAGAGAGAGAGGGAGGGAGGGAGGGGAGATTTACCTCCCCAAGATAGGAGAGGGAGCCCAAAGCTAAGGAAAACTTGGCCTGGCCATAGGTCAAGGAACACATGGCATGGTCAGTACTTAACAACCTGGCCATAGCTCAAAAAACACATGACCTTCAAACAACAATGGCAAATGTTGTTTGAAGCTGAGTGCCTTTTAAACCTTCCCTTTGATGGTAGCAGGTCATTAAGATGATTGGGTGATGGTCTGCTCCATGGCTTCAGGAAGGGGACAGGCAAACACAGGTACTGATGTCAGGTGATGGACAGCAGGCAGATGGGTGGGTCAGTCACATGCCATGTTAATGGGATTTGCCATGAAGATCATTAAGGGCTGATTAGGTTAACTGGCTTATAAAGCAAGCTGGGATGGGGATTATAGAGCAATTATCAATAGCTACCTCTTGAAACTGGTTCTGTCCTTGGCTAGTGGTTAGAGGGTAAATTAAAGTGAACTGCTAGAAAAATATGACTGAGCTAGGCAATGTTAAAATGGCTGCTCCTTGGATATCTTGACTCTGTCTTATGTACTTTCATCCTTTTAGTTGTGTACTTTGCTCTATGAATCAACCTAGGGTAACAAACCCAAAACATTTATGCCTTTTGTGTGGACTTTCATTTAGGCCTGTAAATAAATCCAACAATTTAGGTTTTAAACATGCAGATGATTTCTTCAGAAATCAAAGATCTAAGTATGCATATGTCTGTAGTAGACTGAGGTCTAAGTGCATTGGCAGGGCAATGGACAGAATGCCAGTAGGGAGAAGTGAATTTAAAAGACAGGAAGTCCCCAGCATGTAAACCTTCAAGTTATGAACTTTTAAGGATGCACACCTGAGTTTTTTGCATGTATTATTTCTCTCCACCAGGTGTCAGGATAGCCCGTTAAATACATACAGTACCATATAGCCGATTGTGTTAGTTGGGTTGGGTACCTAGGCTAACTTTGTTGGACTTCAGACAAATTGGACTTGTAGACATGTTCTTGGAACTGAACTCATTTATTTGTTGGGGACTACCTGTACATCGGGTAGAATGTGCTTCTCTCCTCTTGAATGTCTTATGTAGCATTCTGAGGATGTTTCCCACTGCTTTTTTATACTATAGAAAACTTATGTCACATTTCTAGGTTTGCTTCTGCCATCTATAACAGCAGGGCATAGTCTAAGGAAAATCTCACACGGTTGTGTTTAGAGGTGCTTAAACTCTAACAGCTGGCTTTGTCTTAGTGCTTTATGAATTTCTCTAAGGTAGATAAAGACTCTCCAGATTTCCTCTTATTTCTTCATTATAAGAATTTGGAGAGAGAGAATGATGAGAGAGAATGCACATGCTCTCAGTGCTTTGCATACAGTGTTAGAGAGTTTATGGTGTTCTTAACTCAGATTGAAAGTCACATCCGGGGACTGCCACGAGCCCATCTTATACCTTTGTGCAACTGAAACAAAGGTGTTCTTTTCTCAAGATTCTTGACTGCCATCTGTTGGGAACTGCTTGTAATATACGAATTTTGTTAGTCTCTTCCTTCTACCAGAAAAATTGTCCTAATGAACATGTAAATATATTCTGTCCACTATATGAATGGTGCTGTTCTAGATGCAGTGATATTATGCAGTACACACCCTATACAACCATTCGTGGTGGTTCTCTCAGGTCCTCAGGTCCAGATGCAGAAGAGCATGTTTGAGAAAATGGTGGTGCCCAGAAGATTGTGGATGAGTAGTAAAGTCTATGCTCCATTGGAGTGTAGAGCTAAGAGGATTAATATCTTCCAAGCCTCAGGCTACAGAACCTCCACTGATTTGCTGAAATGAGCCCATAGCTGGTGAAGGGAATGAAGCTGGCTTCATGGAGCAGTCTGGGAATTGATGGGAGAGTCATACGCAAGGAAGGTGAGGCGAGGGCTGGAAACCCCTTTTTGTCCCGAGTACAGCTTTTTAAAAAAATACCTTTCATTTTGATTAGAATTCTTTTCTATGGGTAAAATGGAGGATTAATTAAATTATCGTCTAATTTTTAAAATATTTTCTGGCTCACTCCCAGCCCCGATCAGCCTGACAGTCCCTGAACATTCCTTTGCCCAAATCTGATGCTGGAGCAAAGAAGGATGTAGGCACACAGACCGTTGGCCTGTTCTACCCATCCGGCAGGCTGCTGGAGAAGAAGGAGCTGGAAGCGGCTTCTCAGAAGCAGAGGCAGGAGAAACTGTGTGACCACAGACCCCTCCTCACAGCCATCAACCCAGGGAGAGGTGAGCTGTCAGGAGGGAGCTTGCACTTGCTCTGAAAGTTAACCTTTCTTTTTCCTTTTGGATTGATTTTATGTATAAGAAATATGTTCCTTTATTTGTCTTCTTTCAAGTGTTTTTTTTTTTTTTGTATGAAAAAAACAGATCTTCCTTAAGTTTTTTGTACTCACAGCACTGGTGTCTAGTTCCTCAATCAAATGGTACAGGTGGGCTTCTTGGGACATGTGGGCTTCTACCATGGTGGCTGCACTGTCACTGAGCTTTGTGATTGCCATCTGTCATGATCTCTTTTATTGTGACAAAATACACATAACATAAAATGTGCCCTTTTGACCATGTTAAAGCATACATTTCAGTGGTGTTTAGTACAATGACAACTGTCACCACTCTCTATTTCCAGAGCATTTTCATCACCCTCAACTTAATGCCACATTCTCTCTGAGTGTTACTCCTCACGTCCATTCTCCCAAGTGCCTGGAAACCACTAATGTCCTTATAGGGTTGCCTATTTTGGACATTTCATATACATGAAGCATATAATGTATGGTCTTGTGTCTGGCTTCTTTCACTTAGTATAATGTTTTCAAGGTTCATCCATGTTGTAGCTATAGCATGTTTCTTTTTTGGTGGGGATCGGAGTCTCACTCTGTAGTCACCCAGGTTGAGTGGCATGCTCATGGTCACCAGAGCCTCAACCTGCTGGGTTCAGGTGATCCCTCTGCCTCAGTCTTCCAAGTAGTAGGAACTAGAGGCATGCACCTCCATGCCTAATTTTTCTTGATTTATTGTAGAGAGGAGGTCTCGCCAAGTTGTACAGACAGGCCTCAAACCCCTGGGTTCAGGTTATCCTCTTTCTTCAGCCTGCCAAAGTTCTAGGATTACAGGTATTAGCCACCACCCTGACCAGCATGTTTCAATATTGCTTGGTTTTGTTTGTTTGTTTGTTTTGTTGGGGTCTTACTCTGTCACCCAGGCTGGGTTGCAGTGGCACCATCACAGCTCACTGCAGCCTCAGCTTCCTGGGCTTAGGCAATCTCCCCACCTTAGCCACCCCAGTAGCTGAGACTAGAGGTATGTGCCACCACACTAGCTCATTGTTTTATTTTTTGTAGAGATAAGGTCTCACTATGTTGCCTAAGCTGGTCTTTTTTTTTTCTTTACACTATCAGTAGCTTATTATGAAGAAAAATTAATGTGTGGGTGAATTATTTTAACAGAAAGACAATGCCTTGAACAAATGTAGCATAAAGATTTTCAAAATAGATCCACAGCTTTGGAGGATGCCAGTAATATATGTAATGCTGCTTAATCTCATTAGCAAACAGTTCAAACTCTTCAGCTACCATAAAATACAAATTGTAATCAGCACATTCTCAGGAGGAGCATATTTTGTTTTAATCCTTAAAAAAGTAATTTTCATCTTCTCTAAATTGTATAAATGAGTTCTCAAAAGATCACACTTAAGTCCAATTTCCATGTTGCATGTTGTTCTATGTTCTATAGCAACCTCTAAGGCTTGAAAAATGTCCTTTTTAAAATCACTGAAAAGGGGAACCCCCTTGAGTCCCCTTCCACTGTGGGAGCTTTTCTGTCCTCTCAATAAATCCTGCTTTCAAAAAAAAAAAATTGACAAGCTGTAATTAACTAATTAACAACAGACAACCCCAGAATCTCCCAGTGAAGAATGCAAAATTCCAAAAAATCCCCCCTCCAAAAGAGCATTTTATTGAGTACTTTTGTTTACCATAGGCTGGTCTTTAATTCCTGGGCTCAAGCAATCCTCCTGCCTTGGCCTCCCAAAGAGCTGGGATGATAGGTGTGAGCCATCATACTGGCTTGATTTTCCTAACTTATTAGCATACTGTTGTTCATTATTTTCTTTTGTAATCCTTTTTATTTCAGTAAAGTTGGTGGTAATAACTTTTACTTCATTCTGACTAGTAACTTAAGACATCATTCTCTTGTTTTCTTTTTTGTTATCGTTAGTAGTCTAACTAAAAGTTTGTTAATTTTGTTGATTTTTTCCAAGAATCAACATTTGGTTTTGTTGATACAATATTCTGTTTGTTTTACTGTTCTACATTTCATTACATTTCACTCTAATTTCATTCATTCTTTCTTGCTTGCTTTAGGATGAGTTGCTCTTCCTTCCTAGTTTCTTTAGACCAAAGGTGAGGGTGTGAATTTTGCTATGACCAATAGGAAGTGACTGAAGAGCTGAAAGCTTCCACTTACTCTCTAGGAAGCCAGTAGTGTGTCAAGAGGTTCAGTATAGATTAATGAATGAGGAGAGATGCCACATGAAGGAAAACAGAGGCACCCATTAGAAGCCAACCCAAAGACGCCAAACACTTGAGTGAGTGCAGACAGCACCCCTGAGAAGGAAGATGCCCAGCCAGCCCAGCCAGTCCCCAGCAGTTTGTGCCATCTTAGCTGAGGTCTCAGTCTTGTGGATGAGATCGTCTTAGATCTCCCGACCCCAGTTGAGATGGCTCAACTGACACCAGGTAGAGCAGAGATGAACCATCCTTGTGGAGCACTGGCCACATTCTTGACCCATAGAAGTATTAGTAATAAAGTGGTCAATGTTTTAAACTCCTAAGTTATGGGGTGTTTTATTTGACAGGTGGAAAATAGAAACAGGTTTTCAGTTTCCTACAGCAGAAGACAGTCTCCTGGAACCACGTCTTTTTGCCTGTGCTAGAAGGGGACCAACTTCACCTATCTATGAAGGACTCACAGTCTTATAATGACCCTTTCAAAGGATCTCCCTTGCAAAGTCCTTTCTCAGTGCTTTTTTGAGTTGAGATTTGATCTTGTAATTGTAAATCTATTGTATTGTAGATTCTCAGTCAGAACCTCATTTTTAGCATATTCCTACATTCATATTTATTTATTTGTATATTATCTGTGCCTACTAGAATTTAATAACATCAGGGACAGGAACTTTGTTCACACCTATATCCCAGCCCTAGTGTATGACAAATATTAGGTGCTCAATTAGTATTTGTGAATGAACTACTGCTCGGTGCTAGACACTGGGTCAGCTCAGTATGACCTCTAGCATTTCTCCAGTTGCTCACAGCAGACTCTTGTGTTGCTCTGCACCAGGTCTCCTCATCCTGCCTGATTTCTGTTCATTTGTGATGGATGGTTCTGACGCGTTTGCACATGTGTTAGCTCATCAGACCTGCTGTCATCTGTCTCGGCTTTGCTGCCTCTGACTTTCCCCAGAACAGCAGAAGGCTGCGTGTCCATGGCTGGAGTGATACAGAAGTGCTGGGGGCTGGGCCCTGCTGGGTCTGCCCTCACATACAGGAAGAGGGCTGCAGAGCAGGCCCCCCTGTCTCTCTGTCCTCGTGTTCCACGTGATTTCCCATAGGTCCCCATCAGATCATGCCCCAGCCACCCACAGCATTAACCAGTTCTTAACACATCTCCTGTCTTGCTCTTTCTACTCTATCACTTGTGCATCCCAGGATCCCTTTACAAAAAAGCCATCTGTTCTGAGTCTTTATCTCAGGCTCTGCTTTTGGGGAACTCAAACTAAGACACTTAGTTTCTCTTATTTAATGTCACAATAATGCATGAGGTAGGAAATATTCGTTCCTTTTATTAAGGAAAGTAATGCTTGGCGAAATTTGGGTATCTGACAAGGTCACGAAGCTAATAAATTGTAGATTTAGGATTTAAATGCAGGCTTGTCTAAACTCCACCTAACGTACTTTTGACTAAGCCATGCTGTGTGACCTTGGAAAGACCACCTGATTGCTCTCAGTTTGTTGTCCTCCTTGGTACAATGATGAGGTGGATTTCAGTGTGGGTTTGCAGACTCCAGTGGCTACAGGGAACAGCATGGAAGTAAAGGCAGGCAGCTGGGCCTGCAGGGCTGTGGCTGCCTGGAGGGCCCATGCCCAGTCCAAAGTGATTGGCTGTTCCTTGGCCCCAGGAACCAAGCCTGTGTGAGAAGCTGGGCCCAGTGCTGCCGCCCTCCACCAGCCTATGGGAAACCAGGCATCCAGACTCAGGTGAAGCCTTCTGTGTTATAAAGGATGGCAACTCATTGAAATGTGATTAAAATTCCGTGCAGACTGGAGAGGGCCCCAGGGAACTTTTTGGAGTGATGGAAATATTCTGCATGTTGATTAGGTTGCACACATATGCCAAAATTCAAACTGTACATTCAAAATATTATGCAAGTTATATGTGGGATAGAATCATAGAAAAAGAAAAGACCCCATGTGTGGCAACCAAAATATATTCTTTTGAGATTCTATAGTGTTCTACAATTAATCCCTTGTAAAGAGATGCTTGGGGGTGGGGGAAATGAAAATTATGGCAGGCAGAATGGAAGATCAGTAAGGAAAATCCATTGTAACGTTTGGCAAAGGAAAACAACCTCTCTGCGAATATAATTTTTTCTTAGTCTCAGAAGAATTATCCAGACACCCGGGTTTCTCTTCTTTTATAGGATACTGAAGAAAACAACTGGATCACATCTCTGCCCACCTCAGGTCTTATGCTCAGAACAACCCAGAATTCCAGGCCTTGATTGCAGAACCCTGAATGGGAAAGGTAGGTGAGATGAAGCTTCTACTCCAGAAGCGTCCACGGGACCAGGCTGAAGATGCCGAATTCATGCCTCACCTGGCTCCCTTCCCACCCTGCTCTGTTTTCCACACTTCCTTACTCTTCTCCCTGTGAGCTCCCCCTAATAGTCACAGCACATGAGGTGCTGTCTTAGGGTCTGTTTCTGGCCTAAGAGAGCAAGACTCTAAACACCTCACGCCTAGATGCTATGTGCTGTGGAGGTTCTGATGGTCCGAACAAAAAGACCCAGGACTATTTAGCTCAGCTAAATTGTGCACTTAAATCATAACCAGTTAATACGTAGCAACACAAGGGTCCCCCCTCACCAGTGCACTCAGTCTCAGCATCATGTTCATCATTCTAGTCCTCATCACAAACCTATAAGTGTGAGTATTACTTCTGTGGCAAAAAAAAAAGAAAAAAGGCTATGGTCAGGTGCAGTGGCTCATGCCCATAATCCCAGCACTTTTGGTGGTGGAGGCAAGAAGATTGCCTGAGGCCAGGGGTCCGAGACCAGCCGGGGCAACGTGACAAAACCTCATCTCTACAATAAATCAAAAAATTAGCCAGGCACAGTGGATCATGATTTAATCTCAGTGTAGCAGAAACCTTTACAGAAAGAGTCAGGGACACTGAGGCCAGGAAGTAGCTTTATTTGTGTCCACACGGCTCAGCAGATTTGCATCTAAAGGCTGAGCCCTGAGCACAGGGGGGCATTGTCTTTTATACAATTTTAGCTTCCTTGTCTCGTGATAAGGCTTACTTATTAGTAACATATTGGTTATTTGGGTATTTTATAGCTCAAGGCTGCAGCAGAGTTACACTTGTGTATTACAGATTGAGGTACATTCCTTTCTAATATGTATCATCCAGAAATGTTTTTATTTTGTGGTGCTAGAAGAACTCTTTCATTATCCTGGGAAGGCTTTTATCTTATAAGACTTGGGGGAAGGGCTATGGGGTACAGTTAAGGGTTAGGTGTACAATGACGTTTTATTCAGGCACCCTGTAGATAAGAAGTGTTTTCCCATCCCCCCGACAGATATTTGCTACTGTTAATCCCATCCCCCCTCCCCCCCATAGTTTCCCAGTACCATCCGTCATTTTCTCATAGTATTGCATTGGATGTTCAAGGTCCATTATACGAGTGAGAACATGTGATATTCGGATTTTTGTTTTTGTGAGAGGTCACTCAGTATTATGTTGTTGTTTTTTTAACTATGGCCTCAGTGAGGCTGGAGACAGACCTTATAACTCAGGGAGCTAGACTGGGAAGGATTAGCCAAATTTTTAACATCATGAGTACAATGCCTAGGCGGGTTTTACATTTTCTAAAAGTTGAGAACCAACCTCCAAACAGTTTTTTGGGGTCCCAGTCTTTTTTAGGTTTGGACTGGGACATGAGCAAGCTTTTTCATCCGATTGATGATTTTTTTTATGACCTTTTTAAAATTATCTATTTGTAAGTAGCAGTTGTTTAAGTTAAACTTTTTACAAACCCCTCCTTCAGAAGCAAGCAAGTAATCTAAAGCTAAGTGGTTTTGATAAATGGTATTGTGCATTTTAGTGTGTTGTTTGGCCAATATGTTAAGGGCCTTTGTAGTTTTATTAGTTATAATTTTAACAATCACCTGTAATTGAATTATGTGGTTTAGCATGTAAATGGGGGTCCTAACGGTCCCAAGATCCATTCTGCCCAAAAGAGATAAAATAGTGTTAACAATAACCTTTTACCATGCTGTCTGGAGTAATTGATGCCAAACCTGTAGTGAAACCCAAGGCAAGAATTACAGTCACAGACAATAGTAAGGGATGACATTATATTACATTAAAAACATGGTCCGTTTGTTTGTTTGATGGTTGATTTCTCAAGCTTCTGTCGTGTGTAGATTAGTCAGCTTCTGGAGTAACTAAAGCAGGGCTGTAGTTCTCTAAGGTCCTGGGGTCGCAGCTTGTTTTTTGGGGGAGTAAGTTTCTTGGGCATTGATGGATTAGCAGTGTATGTCCAGTGTCAGAAGGCCAGTTTTACTTTGCTGTGATAAATCCAGGGGCCCATATCAGCTACTTTCATTGTAGTGGGGGTGGACAAAATAACAGTAAACGGACTTCTCCAAAGGGGCTTTAGTGACTGGATGTTTCTGTTTTTTACCCATACATCATTTCCTGGTTTAAAGGGATGAGCGTCCGTGGTTGAGCTCACAGGTAGCCGCTCTCTAACCCAATGACGTATAGCAGTGAGGGCTGAGCCTAGGGCGTGTAACTGTTGTCTTAGAGCAAGATTACCCACCTCTTTAAAATCTCTTTTTATACCTTTAACAATGGGTGGAGGGCACCCATAAAGAATTTTGAGTGGGGAAAACCCTGTCTGTTTAGTGGGGCTAGACCTGATTTTTAGCAAAGCAATTGGCAACAGCAGGTCCCATTGCAAGTGAGTTTTATGAGTTTACTCAGTTGTAGTTTTAGAGTCCGGTTTATCTGTTTTACTTTTTTGGAGCTCTGGGGGCAATAGGCAATGTGTAATTTTTATTTGATTCCTAAGCCCCTTGCCATTTGATTGTATTACCTCAGCCACAAATGTCAGCCCATTGTCTGATCCTATAGTGGCTGGGATTTTGAATCAGGGAATGATTTTTTTTAGAAGAAGCCATGTCACTTCATGTGTCTTTTTGCTGTGGGTAGAAACGTCCTCTACCCAACCCAAGAAAGTACACACAAAAACTAACAGATATTTACAGTCTCGGGCCTGGGGAAGCTCAGTGAAGTCCATAATTATGTTTTTAAATGAGGCCCTTTTAACACTCTGTACTGCCAGAAAGATCTTAAGGCCCTGTCACGGGTTATTTGAGGCACATATTTTACATTGTTTACATACTGCACAGGTTATACTGGAGAGTTGGGGTACATAGATATGCCAGCCAAATGTAGTCTTGAGAGCTGTCCAGCTCATATGAGGTTTTTTTTATTTTTATTTTTATTTTTTATTTTTATGAAAATGCTTGACAAAGGTTGGGGCCAAAGCCTCAGGGACAGCAATTTGCCCATTTTTAAATTTTTACCATCCATCTGGGGAGATAATGTCCATTTTTAGTTTTGAACCAAGTTTGTTTATGTTGTGAATAATTAGGGTCCCATTTTGTCAATGGACTTGGGAACAATGTAGCGGCCAAACTCATTGGCTCTGTTGTTCCTTGGGAGGCTGTGAGCTTTGCCTCCCCGTCCGCCTTTCCATTTCCTTGAGTGACCATTGTGTCTCCCCTCTAGTGTCCCCAGCAATGTATGACTGTTACCTTTTTAGGGGCTCATACAGTATTTAAGAGTTTAGGAATTTTTTTTTTTTTTTTACTATATTTTATGTCCTTGTCTCCTGAGTTGATTAAGTCCTTTTTCTTTCTATAAAGCTGTATGTACATGGAGAGTAGTGAAGGCATATTTAGAGTCAGTGTATATATTGACATTTATTTTTGTCGGTACCTGGAGGGCTTGGGTGGGTGCAACTAGTTTTATCTTTTGTGTTGAAGTCCCTTTTGGCAGAGGTTTTGTCTTGATTGTGGATTGTAAGATTACAATAGAGTATCCTGCAAACCTTTTTTCTCTATGAAGCTGTTGCTGTCAGTGAAAAATTTCACATTGGGATCCCTGAGAGGCTGGTCTGTCAAGTCAGGTTGGCTGGAGAACACCTTCTCCATGACCCTGATGTAATCGTGACAGGGCTGATCCAGCTCAGTAGGCAGCAAGGTTGCAGGGTTGAGAGTCCACACCACTTTTAGGTGGACATGCGGATTTTCACATAACATTTCCTGGTATTTGACCATTTGAGCATTAGTCAACCAGTAGTGTCCTTTATATTTCATTAATGTTAACAGCGAGTGTGGCCCTGGACTATTAGTCTTTGTCCCTTAGTCAGTTTTTCAGCTTCTATCACTAGAAAGACTGTGGCAGCGAGTGTCCATAGGCAAGGCAGCCAGCCTTGAGCAACAGAG
Source organism: Carlito syrichta (assembly GCF_000164805.1). Lineage (NCBI taxonomy): Eukaryota > Metazoa > Chordata > Mammalia > Primates > Tarsiidae > Carlito > Carlito syrichta. The sequence continues at coordinate 41,213 of NW_007248455.1, forward strand.
TCAAGTTGCATGGAGAGGTATGTTACTGGGTGATGCCATGACCCTAGCATTTGGGTTAGGACCGCTATTCCCACTCTAGTACGTTTGTGTATGTATAGGAAAAATGGCTTAGATATGTCCAGGAGTCCCAGGCTAGGTGTACTAATGAGGGCTTGTTTGATTTTCTCGAAGGCCTTTTGTTGTGCTTGTTTTTATAGCACAGGCTCTTGTTTTCCCTCCTTTGTGGCTTTATACAGAGACTTTGTCAGCAGTGAAAGTTAGGTATCCAAATTTAAAAAAACCTGTGGCCCCAAGAAATTCCCAAACCTGACATCTGGTAGTTAGAACTGGAATGGAGCAAACAGCTTGTTTTTATTCTGGGCTGAGCTGACGTTGCCCCTGGGATAAATGGAAGCTGAGATATTTTACTTTTTTTGGCAGATTTGGGCCCCTTTTTTTGAAACTTTGTAGCCTGCTTTTCATAGGAGACTAAGGAGCTATTGTGTTTCTTTAATGCTGTCCAGTGTTTGTCCAGCCAGCAGCAGATTGTCCACATATTGGAGTAACGTAGCCATACTACTGATCTGCTGGAAAGAACTTTAAGTCAGAGGCTAATGTTGTACCAAAAATAG
>NW_007248455.1:42127-47031 GCF_000164805.1 Carlito syrichta
GGGAGTGGCCACTGCACTCCAGTCTGGGCAACAGAGTGAGACTCCAACTCAAAAAAAAACAAAACACAAAAAGACTTAGGAGAGTGTCAGGGTTGGGGACAACCGGGGTTAAATAACAGTGGGTTGATTTATTACCTGTAAGTTCTGAATTGGCTTGTAATCATCTGTCCCCTGTTTCTAAACTGGCAGTAAGGGCGTATTCCAGAACGAATGACAGGGCTGAATGACAGGACCGGAGGATTTCCTATTTTGAAAGTCTCTCCGGGTGTCTTTGGATCCCAACCTGTGCCTTGCATGGGATGAAATACCATTTCTGATGGATGGGCACAGCCCCTGGCTTTAGTTTTATCACTACTGGGGGTATGCTTCGGGCCAGTCCAGGGGAATTATCCTCAGTCCATACCCCGGGCACCTTGAAGGGAAGTTCAGGTTCTTGCTGTGGCTCCTCTATGAGGCTAGAGAAGCGCCACTCTTTCCCTCAGGGAACTGTAAGAGTCATGATTTTTGCTTTAGGAGTCCTCAGGGATAAAGCTGCCTGGCCATTGGAGTAGAAAGTTATTTGGGCTTGCAGCTTTCCCAAGAGGTCTTGGCCCTTAAAGCCACTGGACAATCGGGAGGTACAGGAATTCTTGGATAACTTTATGGCCCCCTAGATTGCATCGCTGGGACTGTAAAAATGGGTTATGGACTCGGCCACCCATGGCTCCCACAATGGCAGCTTGTCTTGGTGAAAGAGGGCCCACAGGCTGCGTTATTACAGAATGTTCTGTCCCTGTGGCTACCACGAAATCAAGGGGCTGACCCCCCACGGTCATTTGGACCATAGGCTCCCAAAGGCCTAGTGAATGAAACCCAGTCTTGTCCTAGTCTTTTCCATAGTTTCCCATGGCAGACAGGCCAACAAAATGATTCTTGGGGCCCACGTATGGTTGGGACACAGGCAGATATTGTCCCTGAATCACCTGGCCTCTCCTTCCTTGAGGAGCAGGATAGAAATCCTCTGGCTCTGGACATTCATTTTTCCAGTGCCCCTCTCAGAAGCAGCGACCACATTGGTTTCTACCCAATCTTATCACTGGGCAAAGCGGCCCTTTTTGTTGGCCTTTCTGTTTGCCTCAGCCTTGGCCCCGATCTTGGCCTCGGCCTCGTCCTGGTGGGACAGCTCCCCAGGTGTGTTGCTCTGTCAAAACAGTGGCAAACAGGTCTAATTTTTTTTTTTAATTTCCTGTCTGCCTCCTTCCAGGCCTCTTGGTTTTGACTTTAAAATATCTTTTTTTGGGGGGGGAGGCCGAGGTGAATGGATTGCCTAAGCCCACAGGTTCAAGACCCGCCTGGGCAACTTGGCAAGACCTCGTCGCTACAATAAATCAAAAATTAGCGGGGCATGGTAGCGCACACCTGTAGTTCCAGCTACTTGGAAGGCTGAGGTGAAAGGATCACCGGAGCCCAGCAAATCGAGGCTGTGGTGGCCGGGAGCAGCCACTGCACTCCAGTCTGGGTGACAGAGTGAGACTCCAACTCAAAAAAAAAAAATCTTTTTTGCAACCTCTATCATTTGACTAACATTCATCCCAGTAAAGTCTTTTATAAAACTGACTGGGGCTCTCTTTGGGTACCTTAGGCTCTTTAGTGTATGAGGGAGTGTGATGTTTCCAGCTCAGGAGGTTAGTGGTGGCAAAGGGCTGATATATAAAAGTACGTTGTCCCCTTGTTTTTCTCAACAGCAGTTGTAAAGCCTCTTGACATCCTTGGGGAGGGGGGCTATTAGCAAAGCTTTTCTGATGCCTTTCTGCTGGGTCATAAGCAGTTAATGCTGGTGGCTCTCCAATAACTGCTGCCTGGGGTGAATTTTGGGCTGAGGCCAACCTCTGACTCAGCTTCAGCTGCAGTAATTGCAGGGGGTGCAGGTGGCAAGCAGGGGTACAGTGCCACGTAAGGCAGGGGGGTCACCTCACTTTTCTCATACAGAACGGGTGTTTTCAAGTCTGACTGGTATCTTGAGGGAGCTGTTGTTTGGGCCAGCATTATTTTATAGCTGTTTTTTGGGCAGACTTTTATCCAAGGTGGGTGAGAGAGGACTACATCTTGCCAACAGTCAATGTAGGGAAACTGGTCTGGGTAGCCTGGATCCCCCACAATGATGACAAACACCTTACTAACCAGTCTCTTGTCTAACAACCCCTCAGAAGGCCACCCCACCCCAAACGAAGGTAATCTACTTCACAGAGGGTCCAAAGCCTTCTGAGAGTTAACTTAATACCGTAATTCCCTGAGTATCCCCTTTTGAAGTTTTTCATCATGTATTTTATTTTATTTTATTTTATTTTTGAGTTGGAGTCTCACTCTGTCACCCAGACTGGAGTGCAGTGGCCGCTCCAGGCCACCGCAGCATCGACCTGCTGGGCTCCGGCGATCCTTCCGCCTCAGCCTTCCGAGTAGCTGGAATTACAGGCGCGTGCTACCACGCCTGGCTAATTTTTTGATTTATTGTAGAGATGAGGTCTCGCCAAGTTGCCCAGGTGCTCTCGAACCCGCGGACTCAGACAATTCACTCACCTCTGCCTCCCAAGCCGCGGGATTACAGGCTGAGCCACCGAGCCCGGCTCTGTCATGTATTTTAAAGGGGGTAAGCTTACTCTGATTGCCACACATTTTCTTCCATTAAAAGATGACAGTCATACACAAGATGGGAAGGAATGGGGGTGGGGTAAGAGGATTGGACAGTTGCTTTGCCCTTCTCCAGCCTTTACAGGGATATTTTAGGTGCCTTTAGGCAATAAGTGAGTCAGTATAACCTCCCCAACCAGGTTTCGACCCAGAATGTCATTCTCCCACTACAGGAGATATTTCAGGGTCTTTTTGGCAATAGACGAATAGGTATAACCCTCTGACCAGGTTTCTGTCCCACTATTATTCCCGCCGTTTAACCATGTGAAGGTCATCACCAGAACCAAGTCAGGACTACAGCACTTGCCTTGCCACTAGGTGGCATCTCGTTCACTCACATTCACACAACTTCTCCAACCCACCACCCAGTGCCTTAGAGTTATGGTTTTGTCCCCCTGTGGGACTACTCGGGCAACTCTGGGAGGTGATCAGGCTCCCCTTCTGCCTCTTAGGGGCAGTTCTACCAAATTGAACCTGGGTTTTTACCAATTTGATGTGTGTGGCTCCCTTGACTGATTCCTGTGCCTCACTGGGTTCCATTGGGCTTCCAAGGTCCTCACCCTAGCATGCCAGGAGGGCTAGTCCTCTAGGATCAAGCAGTCTGCTGGTGCCAAACGAGGTCTCCCCTTCCAGGATCCTGGGGGTGGTACCCCGGCGACAAGGGAGGTGGAAAAGCTGTCTCCACCTCTTTCTTCCCAGCCAATGCACCAGAAATGTAGTGAGAATCTTTACAGAGAGAGTCAGGACACTGAGGCCAGGAAGCAACTTTATTCATGCTGTCACTGGCTCAGCAGATTTGCATCTAAACACGAGCCCCAAGCACAGGGGGGCATTATCTCTTATACAGTTTTAGCTTCTTTGTCCCCTGATAAGTCTTACTTATTAGTAACATACTGGTTAATTGGGTATTTCATAGCTCAAGTTTACAGCAGAGTTATACGTGTGCATTACAGATTGGGGCCACATTCCTTTCTAATATGTATCATCCAAGAAAGTTTTCATCTTAGGGTGCTAAAAGAACTCTTTTATTATCCTGGGAAGGCGTTTATCTTACTGTTTTAAAAGGGGGGCCCTACTCAGTCTTGGAAAGGTCTTTACTTCATGAGGCTTGGGGAAAGGGCTTCCTGCCTCATCAGCACTTTGGGAGGCTGAGGTGAGAGGCTTGCCTAAAACCATGGGTTTGAGACCAGCCTGGGCAACTTGGTGAGACCTTGTCTCTATAATAAATCAAGAAATTAGCTGGACATGATGGCATGCACCTGTGGTTCCAGCCACTTGGAAGGCTGAGGTGGAAGGATCACCTGAGCCCAGCATGTCGAGGCTGTGGTGGCCATGAGCGTGCTGCTGCACTTCAGCCTGGGTGACAGAGTGAGACTCTGACTCAAAAAATAAAAAATTTTGGCCACAAATTCTTTGACAGTCTCCCTTTCAAATGACAGAGTCTATGCCCCTTCACCTTGAATCTGGGTGGGCTTGTGACTTCTGAACTAATGAAGTATGGCAGAAGTGATGCTGTGGTCTTCCAAAGTGTGGCTAAGTGAGAGCATAAGACCTTCTCTCACTTGCACACTCCCCTTTCACACTTCTTCTTGGAGTCCAGCCCTGCTGGGAGAAGCCCCAGCCACGTGGAATGGCAACACGTAGAAGTGCCAGTCTGCAACCCCAGCTGAAACCAGTCCTCCATCCCTCTCAGCTCAGGAGCCAGAAGAGTGACCAGACTGTAGATGATTTCAACCCTCAAACCTCCAGTCACCTCTGGCCACTTGAGTCTTCCCAGCTGAGGCCTCGCTCCAACATAGTGGCAAAGACAAGCTATCCCTGCCGTGCCCACTCTGAACCTATGAGCATAATGAAGTGGTGGTTATGTCATGTTGCTATGTGGGGGTAGTTTTACATAGCAGCAGGTAAACAGAACAAGCTTTATTTGACACACAGGAAAATGAAGGCCCTGGGAGGTTTGGTGAACTGCCCAATCTTGCACTGCTGGACCTTGGGGGATTCAAGATTTGAAGCAGGTCTGTTAGACCCCAAGTCCCATTGCCTTTTTTAGCACTACATTGCCATCATAAAGAGACAGCTCCACAAGAAGAACTTTCCTGTTTGTTAAAAAACTAGAAGCCACCTGGGCAACTTGGCAAGACCTCCTCTCTACAATAAATCAAAAAAAAATTAACCAGGGCTGGTAGCGCGCGCCTGTAGTTCCAGCTACTTGGAAGGCTGAGGCGGAAGGATCGCGG
>NW_007248455.1:47114-71645 GCF_000164805.1 Carlito syrichta
AAAAAAAAAAAAAAAAAAAAACTAGAAGAAACCTTTAAAATAGACTGTCTGATTCTCTGCCATCAAATAAGTCAACACTGAAACTGTCTCATTTTCTTGTATTGCTCAATTTCCTTTTCGGTAGTGTATAAATTCTTAATCCAGAGGTCTGCAAATTATAACCCATGGTGTCTATCTGGCTTCTGCCCAATTTTTTCTTTTCTTTTTGTCAGAGTGTTACTCTGTTGCCCAGACTGAAGTGCAGTGGCACATTCACAGCCACCACAGCTGTGGCCTCCTGGGCTCAGGTGATCCTTTTGTCTCAGCCTTTCAAGTAACTGGGTCTACAGGCCCATGCTACCACGCCCTGCTAATTTTTTTGTTTTTTTGTATAGACAAGGTCTCACCATGTTCCCCTGGCTGGCCTTGAAACTGCGGGCTCAGGCAATCCTCTTGCCTGGGCCTCCCAAAGTGCTGGAATTACAGATGTGAGCCGCCATGCCTGGCCCAGTTCTCTTGTTATAACCAGATTGTGAGAAAGAATATGCCAACATGTAGAGAGGGTCAAATTATGAGTCCTTTATTTAGTGGGCAATCGAGAGCAGACTATTGTCCAAAGAGCTCTCGGCCCCAAACAGAGTTAGTAGGGTGTATATAAAGGCAGAAATTACATAAACTGTACAGTTTTATTTATATTTCTTGGCAAAACATTGGATTGTAAAGGGGTGTAGATGGCTACAAGATTTGCATAACTAGGGAGTTTCCAAGCACCAGGGGGAACAAGAATGTGGATGTGCAGTGTGACTACGGGAAGGTTACCTAAGGTGGTCATTTCTAGGTTAAAATCTGTTACAAAATGGAGCTACTATGCCAATCATGCTATTATGGGCCATTATAGGTTTTGCAGAGAGATAGTTCATTTCCCCCTTTTATTTGTTCATGAGTCAATGCACTGACTGTCATCAGTCAGAAGTATATTATTGTACTGCGGTCTCATATACATGAGTTTTACAGAACTGATTTGCTGTTTGACAAAACAAATAATCCAATTTATTATGCAGGGCCCAATAAGTAGACCGAGGAGAAGTACGAGGGGTCCAACAAGACTGGTAAAAAGAGTTGTTAGCCATAGATTCCAATCAAACAAGGAATGGAACCCGGATTTATTATTTTCTCTTTCTTTTTGTCGTTTGTCCAAACCTTCTCTGACCTTTTGGAGAGTATCTTTAATAACCCCTGATTTGTTGGCATAAAAGCAACAAGCTTCTCCAAGGGCTACACAGAGTCCTCCTTGGGATAGGAAAAGTAAGTCTAGGCCTCTACAATTTTGAAGGACAACTTCAGCCAGAGATTCTACCTGGTCATGGAGTTGGTCCATAGCAAACTGTAGATTTCCTAGGTCAGTATCAATTTCTTGGGCAAGTTTAGATAAACTCATTTCTCCATGAACTAGAGCGGCAGTGCCAATTGCAACCATTCCTGCTATATTTAGTCCAACTAAGGCAGGTACTGCCAAGGTAACAGTGCATTTTGAATGAGCAATTGGAAGACTAGGGAGATTGAGTAGAAGAGTTCCCTCAGGACTGCTACAAGCATAAACCTGAGGCAGCACATGAACAGTAATATATAAGGTAGGCTGATTAATCAACCTTTTGGTAGTAGCACATTTTGTAAGGCCTGTGGGACTGGCCAACCAGGTGTTTCCAGGGGCCACGTAGGCCATAGATTCAGTCATAGTTGCAGTGAGAGACAAGTTACAAATATCAGAGAATGGAGAAATTGTTAGATTGAAACCTGGAGTTACAAGACAGGAGGCTTTACCAGTTACATTTCCTAGAGTAATGTGAACCACTTCTGGAGTACAGTTAGTTCTCCACATGATAGGAGTTTCAACTCCTAGACCCACATAGTAAGGGGGTTTTGGCTTTAAGCAAAGCCAACAATATGAGGCTAACTGGGGTATAGCAGCATTAAGCAGATGGTGCATATTATTTAACATAGGAAAAAGACTTGGAGGTTGACGGGCCAGGTTTGGAAGCAGTCAAGGTGAACTTGGGAGCTGTTGAGGTGAACCTGGGGTAGTGAATCGGTCAGCAGAAGGTGGCAGCTGGTGGTAACTGAACAAGGGATCCTTCAGCTCTGCCAATGGCCCTATTGGTTTGGTCATGGTTTTATAGGCAAGTGTTCGCCACCAGATGGCGAATAAGGTACCGTGGTCATATCCGTTCACCTAGAGTCGTATACTCCAGGTATTTCCTGTTACTCCAGGGATAATGGAGAGGATCAGTAACCTTTATATATATAGGCCATTCCATGCCAGCAGTTGGCCAAAGGGTGATTTCAGAAGTGTCATTAAGTCCCCTATTGTATGTTGTGATGGTGATGCATTTCCATTCCGGGCAAAATAAATCATTTTCCCAGGCACATTTCTGGTCAGTGGGGTTACTGGGGCAGAGGTAAAAGTTTACATCCTGTATATAATGGGGGGCTGCCCACTATGTGCATGATTCAGTATGGTAAGCATTTTGTGCAGGTGCTATGTTAATTATTTCAGACAACCATCCAGTTACACCTTTCTTTCTTTCTTTCTTTCTTTCTTTCTTTCTTTCTTTCTTTCTTTCTCTCTCTCTCTCTCTCTCTCTCTCTCTCTCTCTCTCTCTCTCTCTCTCTCTCTCTCTTTCTTTCTTTCTTTCTGAGTTGGAGTCTCACTTTGTCACCCAGACTAGAGTGCAGTGGCACACTCTCGGCCACTGCAGCCTCGACCTGCTAGGCTCCAGTGATCCTTCCGCCTCAGCCTTCTAAGTAGCCGGAACTACAGGTGCGCACTACCACACCCAGATAATTTTTGATTTGTTGTAGAGATAAGGTCTCACCAAGTTGCCTGGGTGGGTCTCAAACCCATGGGCTCAGGCAATCCACTTGCCTCGGTCTCCCAATGTGCTGGGATTACAGGCTGAGCCACCAAGCCTGGCCTAGACATTCTTTTTCTATGTTTAATAGGTCAGGAAGGCTTACTTTAAATTAGTCCGGAAACGAACCATGGGTCCAGTTTTGGATAGCTAGAACCTTTCCTGATGTAAAAGAAGTTAGGGGAAAAGTAAAGTTATGGGGTGCCAGCCTAAGAGGGAGAGAACAAACCAAGAGGCAACACCAGAACATAGTGGGGTAGTAATACATTCTACACATTCTGTATTAAGAGATAGGGTAGCATTAATGGAAACTTTTTGCCACATTTAACCAGCAAATAGTCTATTTAGGCAGTTGAAGTCTCACATTTCAGCTGAGCATTGGCTGGTCAGCCTGTGGTGTGGTTAAAGTAGGATGGTGGACTCGGGTCCAAGTTACTGACTGGTGTCCCCTAAGTCAGGATCTGTCCATTCAAAAGCAAAGATGGATTGACTGACTGGAGACAGGGGAATAGAGAAAAAAAATCATCCTTTAAATCCAGCACAGTGTACACCTGATGCTGAGGGGGAAGCAAGCTGAGCAATGTGTACAGGTTAGGAGCAGTAGGATGAATATTTTCAACCCATTTTTAACTTCCCTTAAGTCCCGAACTAGATAATCAGAAGTTCCTGGCTTTTTAACTGCTAGGAACAAAGTGTTCCAGGCAGACTGACAAGGTGTCAGAATGTTAGCTGCTAAACGTCTTTTAATGTGAGGAGCAATTCCTTTGTGAGCCTGTAAACTCACGGAACATTGACAAATGCGAACAGAAGTGGCTGATACCAACAAGCTTACCACAACTGGAGGGTGATGCTTCGTCAATCCTGGTGGGTTGGTCTCCACCTAGACTGAAGGAAATTCCTACTGCAACTGTAGAAGCAAGCTTGATGAGACGTTCTCAGTGGCAGAAGTAGAAGTTAACAGATATATTCCTCAGAAGTGGAATAGCTAATAACATCTGATAGGCAGTGTCAGTAGGAACATACATTTTAGTTTCATCAGGTGAAAACACAATAGTTGCTCTTAGTTTTTGGAGCAAATCTTGGCCCATGAGAGGGTAATGGGCAGTCAGGGGCTATTAGAAATGAGAGGATAACCTGTTTTTGACCTAGATCAGCAGTCTGATAGGAGGTGAACTTGCAGTTTGTGATTGCGTCCGTTGCCCCTTGAACAGAAATCTGCTTTTTGGATATGGGTCCTAATGGTGATCTTAGGACCAACAGTTCCATCCCAGTGTCCACTAAAAGTTGGACTGAGTGACCCCCAATAGTGGTGGTTACCACGGGCACTTGGGAGCCTAGGTAAAAAGAGCCCTGGCCTCCTCAGTCCAAGTCATTTTCAGTTTCACCAGTAGGGGGTAGTGCCAGAACTGACTTGGGGTCCTCTGTCTTTGGGCAACGAGGGCAATCTTTTCTTTTTTTTTTTTTTAGAAACTTAAGTTTATTTTCCACAGACCTTATTTCCTTGTGGCTTAAGAGTCTGTGTTGCTTAAGAGCTTAGGACCACTCAGTGGTTGTCCCTACCCATTCAGTGGCCTGAGCAGTGGGAGCTGCAGACCAGTCTTCTGTGGCAGGCTGAGCACTCCAGTCTTCAGTAGGAAACTGCTGAATTGGCACAGAGGGCACCTACACACCTTCAGACCAGTCTGGAACTCAGGCTGAGTAGCAGTGAACTCAGGAGCCGGAACAGTCCATTCATCCTGAAATTCTTCTTTGGGCACAGCTTTTTCAGCAGCAGCCTGCTCTTCCTTTTCAATCTCTTCAGGATCTCTGTAGAAGTAGAGATCAGGCATAATCTCCCACAGTATTCATGGGAGATGGTGCCATGCATGTGCAGAACTTCCTGAGCCAGCATCCACCACATCAGATCCACTGAGTGAGCTCCCTTGTTGTTGCACAGGATGGCAATGTCCACAAAGCGCAGAGGAGAGTCTGTTACACAGAGCAATGGTGGGCAGGTTAACATAAGATGCCTCTGTGAGAGGCTGGTGGTCAGCCCTGGGATCAGTAACCACCATCAGACGGGGCTCCCGGAAGGCTGCCTGGATGTGGTTGGTGAAGATTCCAGGAGAGAAGCAGCCAGCAATAGGAGTAGCACCAGTGGCAGCAGCAAACTTCAGCACAGTCCGCTGGCCAGTATTGCTGGAAAATATGACACTGACATCAGCAGGGCTTTCAATGGCAACAATGGCAACAATGGCACGAGCTGCAAGCAGAAGCTTCTCTCAGGTCTTCATCAGATTTATAATGTAGATGCCATCACTCTTCCTTTTATATATGTACTGCTCTATTTGGAAGTCAAGGTTGGTGCCACCTAAGTGGGTGTCTGCTGCAAGGAATTTGAGGACATCTTCCTCCTTCATTTGCAGGATGTCAAGGGTTCCAGACATTGTGAGTTTCCCTTTAAGTCACAATGGGAATTGAGAACGATGCCATATGGACCCCTCTGTGGGTAGCGTGGAAAGGCCCTCCCCATCACATGACCAGGGCCTCAGCCCCGGGTACTCTGACCAAGGACCCTGTTGGATAAAGAAAATTCACAGGATTGTTTATTCCTGCTGTCTCCGAGACAGCTCATTGGAGGGCCTCAGGAACATACATCACTTGCTTTCTTCCGGGCTTCTGTGTCTGACTGCTTCAGAGCCAGGTGCTTGCCTTTTCTTGATCAAACAGAAAACGAAGCATGTCTCTTGGATTCTCCGCCTTCCAGGGCCTCAGGTAAATACAAGTGTCATCTCTGTGTGATTTTCTTTCTTTTAAATTTTTTTTTTTTAAAGGTGGGTACAATTCAGGGTTAGGTATACAAATGTTCATTATACAGTTACTCTTGTTGATGGGGTGTGCAACCCCCTCCCCTGGCAGTTTCCCACTATGGCTGATCCCTTTCTTATAGTTTTACAATAGTTGTTCAAGGTCCACTTATAAGTGAGAACATGTGATACTCAGTTCTTTGTTTCTACGATAGATCACTCAGTATTATAGCCTCTAAGTCCATTCAAGTTGCTGCAAAGTTCGCAAGTTTATCATTCTTTATGGCTGCATAATATTCCATTGTGTATATGTACTACATTTTTTTATCCAATGGGTGGCACAGTTGGTTCCATTTTTTTCCTATTGTGAATAATGCTGCAATAAACATTTGAGTGCAGGTATATTTTTCATAGTGATTTGAGTTCTTCTGAATATATTCCCAGTAGGGGGATTGTGGGGTCATATGGAAGGTCAATTTTTCGATCTTTTAGGAGTCGCCAAACTGTTTTCCACAGAGGTTGTACTAGTTAACACTCCCACCAACAGTGTAGAAATGTTCCCTTTCCCCCTCTGTGTGGTTTTCTAGGGGTGTGGGCTTGTGGGAATGCAGGACAGGTGGGGTGAAGTGACCCATTCCGTGCTCTGCCCTCCTTTTCATTGTAGACCCCCCAAAAAGAGAGCCACAAGGCCACCTATATTTGGGTTCCTCTGTGACCAGAAAATGAGGTGCGTTTGCCTGGTGAGAGGCACACGTAGACACTGCTGACTGCTGGGTGCTGAGCTCCATAGGAGGAGAGGGGCCCTGGGCCAGCAGAGCCTGGTGAGCCCCTTCTGCAGTGGGGAGAGGAGAGACCCAGGCAGCTCCTTCCTTTTGCCTCCCCTTTGCCGCAGCTGGTGGTCCAACAGCTGAAGGAGACATGACCTGGGTGAACTGAGTCCTGGGAACACAACCTGGAATGTAGATTTCACGGCACCATATGTTCCCAGCATTCCCTCAACATATCCGCTTCTGCTTCTGGAAAGCGACTTATTTGGACATTCCTTGGGAAAGCATCTGAAATGGCTCAGTTTCTTATCTGAATTCTAGTAAAAAGCAGGTCCCGGCCGGACTCAGTGGCTCAACCTGTAATCCCAGCACTTTGGGAGTCCAAAGCAAGTGAACTGCCTGAGCCCATGGTTTCGAGACCAGCCCAGGCAACTTGGCAAGACCCCATCTCTACAATAAACCAAAAATTAGCCAGGTATGGTAGCCTGCGCCTATAGTTCCAGCTACTTGGAAGCCTGAGGTGGAAGGATCGCCTGAACCCAGCACATTGAGACTGTGGTGGCCATAAGCATGCCACTGCCCTCCCGTCTGGGCGACAGAGTGAGCTTCCAGCTAAAAGAAAAAATTTTTTTTTCTTCCAAAGAGCTGACAGTCCCACAAGAGGATGTGGTAAAACCTCTTTCCACACCTCCCCAATTTAGGAAATCTTGTTTTTTCTTCCTTCCTTCCTTCTTTCCTTCCTTTCTGTCAGTTCTTGATTTCTAATTAGTAGAATCTCTTCCTAGCTAAAGTGTACAAGTACTTTTATAAATTACCCAATGCTTATTTATTTTTTTTTAGTCATTGTCTCATTCTGTCATTCAGTCTGGAGTGCATTGGCACAATCACGACTCCCCGCAGTCTCCAACTCCTGGGCTCTGGTGATCTTTCTGCCTCAGCCTCCCCTCTCAAGAAACTGGCACTACAGGTGCACACCACCATGTCTGCTAATTTTTTTGATTTTTTTTGTTTTTTGTAGAGATGGAGTTTTGCTATGTAGTCCAGGCTAGTCTCAAACTCCTGAGCCCAAGTAGTTCTCCTGCCTCAGCCTCCTAAAGTATTGGGATTACAGGTGTGAACCACTATGCCTGGCCTCCATTTTTCTTTTGGATAATTAATTTTCCATTAGTTATATCAGGTTTCCTTACGTATCCTAAATAATGATCCTTTATTATAAAATTTGCAGGTATTTTGTCATACTTGCTCTTTCTTTGTCCAGATTGCCTATTGTCTTCTAAATGAGTTATATGCTTATTTTGTCAAATCTATTAGTATTTTATTTGGGGATTTCTGAGATCGCTGACTTGCTGAGGGTCTTAAGTACTTCAAAATTTAAACATTTTCTCCTTATATTTTCTATTAATATATCAATACTTGTTTGCTTTATTTAGCTTTTTAGTTTATTTGGAATTTATTTTTCCAGATGGCAGAAAGACTGATGTTTACTTTTTCCCAAGTGGGCAGCCAACCCTTGTGCTTATAGAGTTTTGGGATCACTCATCTTTTCCACATTGGTTGAAAGGCTGCCTTTAGTCATATGCTGAATTTCTCTATTTACAAAGGTCTGGCTTGATTACTATAAAATGTTCTGTAAATATATTTAAGGTCATCACTCCTATTGTCCTGTTTCAAAAATTTTTTTTTTCTTTTTAGTTGGAGTCTCACTTTGTTGCCTAGGCTAGAGTGCAGTGGCACATCATGACCACCGTAGCCTCGACCAACTGGGCTTGGGTGATCCTCTTGCCTCAGCCTTTTGAGTAGCTGGAACTACAGGGTCACACCACCACACTCAACTTGCTTATTTATTTATTTACTGTAGAGATGAGGTCTCGCCAAGTTGCTGAGGCTGGTCTTGAACCCCTGGGCTCAGGCAATCCTCTCGCTTCCAGCTCCCAAAGTGCTGGGATTACAGGTGTGAGCCACTGCACCCAGCTAAAAAAATTTTTGCTATTCACAGAAGATTTTCTTTTCCGCACAAACTAGAATCAGTCTATAAATCTCTTAAAATTCTTCTTTGAATATAATTGGGTATATCATGGAATTTAGATATATATTTGAGGAATAATAATATTTTGCATCAAATTCCTTAATAGTCTTTCCATTTACTCTTAACTTCTTTTATATTCTCAGTTAAAATTTTAATATAAATCTTATATTTTTTGTTCAGTTAATTTTTAACGTTTTAATCGTTTTTTAAATTTTAAACAGCATTGCCCGCAATGATCTTTTCTAATAGGTCATTGCAGACATACAGAAAAACTATCAAGTTTTAACTGTATGTTTTCATCTGGCTTCTTCCTGAAAACTGCTTTTTGGGGCTAACAATTTTTTATAGTTGTATAATTTCTGAAAAAGTAAAAATTAACTCTGGCCAAGAAGATATAAATAGGTCTGAACATTTGTCAAGCTGGGATAAGAGACACAGATACAGCCAGCTGCAAATTTAGTAGGAGGTGGGTAACATTTCTCCCGTGGGCAAGCCATAGCTATAAAATGTTAGAACAACCTCCTTTTTGGTGACTATTGCTTGCTTGCTTTCTCTTTTTCCTTTCCTTTTATTTTCCTTTCCTTCCTTCCTTCCTTCCTTCCTTCCTTCCTTCCTTCCTTCCTTCTCTTCCTTCTCTTCCTTCTTTATTTCCCTTTCTTTTCTTCCTTTTTTTCCCCTTCTTTCCTCCCTCTCTTCCTCCCTTCCTCCTTCCTTTCAATTCCTTCTTTCTTGTGTGTCAGGGTCTCACTCTGCCACCCAGACTGGAGTGTAGAATATGATCACAGTTGACTACAGCCTCAACCTCATGGGATCAGACAATCCTCCTGCCTCAGTCTCCCAAGTGGCTTGGACTACAGGCATACCACCATGCCCTGCTGAAATCTTTTTTTTTATTTTTAATGCAGGCATTTACAGCTATAAATTTTCTTCTGAGCATTATTTTTGTGGCATCTAATAAGTTTTTGGTATGTCGTGTTTTCCATTTATCTCAAAGCATTTATTTTTTGTTTGTTTGTTTTGTAGGTTTTTTGTTTTTGTTTTTGTTTTGAGTTGGAGTCTTACTCTGTTGCCCAGGCTGGAGTGCAGTGGCATCCTACAGCCACCATAGCCTTAATCTGCTGGGCTCAGGTGATCCTTCTGCCTCAGCCCTCCCAGTAACTGGAACTACAGGCAGGTGCTACCATACCCGGCTAACTTTTTGATTTATTGTAGAGACAGGGTCTTGCCACTTTGCCCAGGCTGGTTTTGAACCCCTGGGCTCAGGCAATCCTCTCACCTCCGCCTCCCAGAGTGCTGAGATTACAGGCTTAAGCCACTGTGCCTAGATATTGATTTTTTTTATTGAAGAATCGTTGGTTTGCTTTTAATCTAAATTAATTCTGATCTTTATGATTTTTAAGTGGAATCAACTAGAAGGCAAGGGTATAAAATAATTGTCCACTTCTAATGCAAGCTCAAATTTTAGATCCCTTTTCCTTATTTTAGTAAAACAGGCTCTTTGTTGTTTATAGGCTTATTTATGGGTTGCACAAATTACCTGTACCTCCATGGTTTTATAATTCCTGCATTTCTCTGTTGAATCTTAGCTGTCATAATCAGACCGAAAACAAAATTTTTTTTCTTGCATCATTAACACAAACCTTAGCTACAGATCCTAACTGCTGCAGTCAACACATTTTCTAATTTCCCTTGTAGTTTCTTATATTATCCATTGTTTGTTTATTATCCATTGTTTATGAGTTTGTTTATTCAATTTCCACATATTAGTGAAATTTCCAGTTTTCCTTCTGTAGTTGATTTCTGCTTTCATTTCACTGTGGCCAGAGAACATGCTTTGTATAATTTTAGCATTTTCTATATTTACTGTGAATTATTTTGTGATCTGATACATTTTGGAGAGTATTCTGTGTGCACCTGAGAAGCATGTGTATTGTTGTTGGGTGGCATGTTCTAGGTATGCCTGTCAAGTCTAGTTGGTTTAGGTGATGCTGAAGCCCTCTAATTCCTTATCAATCTTCTGTTTAGTTGCTCTATAGCTCAATCCATTTTTGGATTACGGAGCTATAAATAATAGCTCTTTCTAGTTCTCAATAATCCATTATTGAAAGTGGGATATCAAAGTCTTCAGCTATTATTGTAAAACTGCCGATTTCTCCCTCTAGTTCTGTCTGTTTTTGCTGCAGACACTATGGGGCTCTACTGTTAGGTGTGTATAAGTTTATAATTGTTATATCTTCTTGATAGATTAACCTTTTCATCAACTTATAATGGTATTCTTTGTCTCTTGTCACAACGTCTCCCTTAAGTACCTTTTGTCCAACATTAGTGTAGTCACCTCAGCTCCATTTTGTTTATGCTTTGCAGGGAATATCTTTTCCCATCCATTCATTTTCAACATGTTTGTGGCTTTGAATCTAAAGTGAGTATCTTGTAGATAGCACATAGTCAGATCATATTTTTTTAACTTTTTCTGCTGACATCTTCCTTTTAATTAAAAACCTTAATCAATTTACATTTAAAGTAATTACTAATAAGGAAGGATTTACTTCTGTCATGTTCGTATTTGTTTTCTCTATGGCTGACATATTCTTCATTTCTCAATTCCTCCACTCCTGACTTTTGTGTGTTTAACTGATTTTTTCAAGAATATCATTTTGATTCTTTCTTTCTTTTTCTTTCTTTCTTTCTTTCTTTCTTTCTTTCTTTCTTTCTTTCTTTCTTTCTTTCTTTCTTTCTTTTCTTTTCTTTCTTTCTTTCTTTCGTTTCTTTTCTTTTTTTAAGTTGGACTCTCATTCTGTCATCCAGGCTGGAGTGCAGTGGCACACTCATGGGCACTGCAGCCTTGACCTGCTGAGCTCAGGTGATCCTTCAGCCTCAGCCTTCCAAGTACCTGGAACTACAGGCACATACCACCATGCCCAGTTAAGTTTCTGATTTATTGTAGAGAAGAGATCTCAACATGTTGCCCAGGCTAGTTTCCAACTCGTGGGCTCAGGTAATCCTCTTGCCTCTGTCTCCCAAAGTGCTGGAGTTATAGGCATGAGCCACTGCACCTGATTGATTCTTTCTCATTTCTTTTTCTGTCAATCTAGTTATTTTCTTCATTGTTACCCTGTGAATTACAAATCTTATCTAAATCTATAACTTTAAATTATTAACAACTTAATTTCAATAGGATATAAAAATTCTGTCCCTCTTCAGCTATATCCCCCTTAAGTTGTTATTGTCACAAATTACATCTTTATATCTTGCATGCCAGGTAACATAGATTTGTAATTAGTCTTTTAGATGTTATATGTCACATAAATCATTTTGCCTTTTAAGTCATATGTGAAAAAAAGAGGAATTATAAGCCAAAAATACAACAGCAATTTATACTTACTTATGGAGCTACCTTTACTGACATTATTTATTTATTTGTATGGCTTCAAGTTGCTGCCTAGTATCCTTTCACTTCAGCTTTTAGCACTTCTTATAGGGCAGGTCTATTAGTGAGGTACTTCCTCACTGGTGTTTATCTGAAGAATGTATTTATTTCTCCTTTAGTTTTGCCAAGTGTAGAATTCTTGTTTGATAGATTTTTTTTTCTTTCCGCACCTTAAGTTTATCATTCTACTGCCTCCCTGGCATCCATGGTGTCTGAAGAGGAATCAACTTATAATCAAATTGAGGATCTCTTGTATGTAATGTGTCTCTTCTCTCTTGTTGCTTTCAAGATTCTTTGTGACTTTCGACATTTTGACTATGATACATCTCAGCGTGGCTCTCCTTGCAGTTACCCTTCTTAGTGTTCACTTAGCTTCCTGGATGTGTAGATTTATGTCTTTCATCAAACTGGTAGGTTTTAACAATTATTTCTTCAAATATTTTTTCTGTATCTTTCTTTCTTCTTCTGGGACTTCCAATATATGTTGTTGGTATGTTTGATGGTGTCCCATAGTTCTCTGAGGCTCTGTTCCTTTTTGCTTTTGTTAAAACAGTTTTACAGAAATATCACTGACATATAAAAATTATGTATATTTAAAGTGTACAATTTGATGTTTTGATATATGTGTATGTTGTGAAATGATCTCCACAACCACACTAATGAATATATCCAATACCTCTACATAATTACCATTGTATATGTAATGAGATTTAATTTAAGATCTATCCTTTTAGCAAATCATAAGTATATAATACAGTATTATTAACTGTCATCCCTGGGCTGTATATTGGGTCTTCATAAATTATTCATTTTTGTTCATTTTTCTACATTCCTCTTTCAGTTTCATAGAGTAGATAATCTCAATTGACTTACCTTCAAGTTTGCTGATTCATTCTTCTGCTGTCGAAGGCTTCTAGTTAACTTTTTTCCAGTAATTGTACATTTTACCTCGAGAATTCCTATTAGGTTTCTTCTTATAACTTCTGTGTCTTTTTTGATATTCTCTATTTGGTGACACACAATTCTCCTGGGTTCCTTTAGTTCTTTGTCCATGGTTTTCATGTAGTTTTTTGAGTATATGTTAAAACAGTTTACTTAAAATCAGCCTAGTAAGTCCAAGGTCTGGGCTTCCTCAGAGACAGTTTCTATACATTTCTTATTTTCCTGTGAATGGGTTATAATTTCTTGTTTCTTTCCATGCCTCACATCCTTTTTTTGAAAACTGGACATTTTGAATAATATAATATGACAGCTCTGGGAATCAGATCCCCCCACCCCTCCAGGGTTTGTTGCTGCTTGTTGCAATTTGTTGTTGTTTACTGGCTTTTCTAAACCATATAGGTAAAGGCTGTTCTCCTTATGTGTAGACAGTGAAGACTTTGTTCTGTTAATGTTGTAGTCAGGTTGTGATTTGACAGAGATTCCCTTAAACACCTAGAGCCAAAAATATAAAATATTCTCCCAATCTTGGCAGGTTGGCTCTGCATTGTCCACTCCTTCAGTGCTTAGCCAGGCTGTTTAAATTCTGGCTTGGCCTTCACTTCCTCCTTGTGTTGGGCCTAAAAGTTAGCTAGATATTAAAGATTAGGGTCTTCTCAGGCCTTTTCTGAGCATATGTCCTGCCTTGTGCATATATGAGGGAGAACCCAAATAACCAGAATTAACTTTTTGGAGGGCAGGCTCCTTGTGGTACAGGCTTCTCCTGCTAGGTAAGTGTTCTAGGAACCCACTGGCCTTAGTGTACCAGCTCGTGTTGCTGCAAGAGGCTGTGTTCAGCTTCAGTGAAAAAAAAATCTTTTGGAAATTCAATGCATTGGCATCATGATGGGTGATTTATGAGCACATCTGCCCATACTGTGCTGAATATCCAGCAGTTTTTGACAAAAATGGCATGACCCCTGCCCCACCCTTCTCTATCCAGTTGATCTCACCCTGAGTTTTATATATATAAAAATTTTTTTTTTAAATCCCTGATGAAAAAGTTCTCAGAGAAAACATTTTGCCAATGTGGAAGAGGTGAAACAAAAAATGGCAGAAACACTAAAAGACATCCAAATTGACAAGTTCAAAAACTGTTCTGAGCAGTGGAAAAAGAATCTCAGTACCTGCATTGCATCAAATGGAGAGAACTTTGAGGGGACTAAAGTCTAAACATGTAAGAATAAATACACGATTTTTATAAATAAATTCTGGATTTTTTGTGGTCCCCCCTCATATGTGGCTCTCTTGATTTCCTGGTATATGCAGAAACTTTTTAAAGCCATCATTTCTCCAGGTATCTCCTTTCCTAATCTCTTCCTTCCCAGGCTTTTCTGATTTTGTACTGCTTACCCCACTGATCAGCCCATCTTGGGTGACTGAGGCTAGTCAATTTGGCTTGGGGAAATTCTGAGTCAGGAAAACAAAGGCAAGCCTTTGAGTCAGTCCTTCAGAGAGCTCAGACACAATGATTCCTTAGGAATATTGTCCATATTGCTCACTGTGACACCAGCAATAAGCACCTGGAATGTGGGTTACTGTCATCACAGCTGCTGCTGAGCTGGTGATGGGAGATGGCAAGCAGGTAATAATGTCACAGTACTCTTACCAAAATTCAGCATGTCTTTCTTCAGTAAGCATTCCTCTAATTGTTATTATTGTTGCTTTAATAGATTCTGAAGTTTCAAAAAATTTTGATTTTGAGTTTTTGCCAGATTATTCATTGCTTCTGTAGAGGAACAGAGTTTTAGAGTTCCCTACTCTGCCATTTTCAGTGACATTATGTTATAGCTGCACCACAATTAAGGAGTTGCCAACACACTGAGAGTCAAATTTTGAGTCCTTTAATGTTGGCGGTCAAGAGAAGGCTCATGCCAGAAAGAACTCTCAACCCCAAATGAAGCAAGCAAGGGATTTATATAGCAAAAACCATAAGGTTATAGAGTTTGGTTCTGAGTAGGAAACAAAGGAGACTTTTAAAAGTACAGGTTGTTAAACTTAAGGGGGAAGTGTAACTTAACTGCAGGGGAGCAGTGTAAATTACATAGCATGACAGAACTGTTTCAGGAAGGTTATAGTCCTCTATGGGAGGGAATGGAAAAGCTATAAATCATGGGACATGATTTATGGGCTACTGGAAAGGTTAGGGCAATCACACGGAAGAGAGGTGGGGGGGGAACTGGAAGATCAAATGGAAGCACTACTACAAAATGGAGTTACTTTGGTTAGGTCAGTAACAGCAGTTTCATTCCCTCCTTTTAGTTGTTCATGAGTCAAATCATTGACTCATCTATTTTGGGCAGAGGGTATAATGGGCCCTCATATACATGAGTTTTATAGGTGCAATTTGTTGTTTGATGAACTGGACTATCCAATTTAATATATAGGGCCCAATGAATAGACCAAGAAGGAGGAGGGAGTTGGTAAAACAGCATGAAGTTGGAGTGGATGGCAGCCTGGACCTGTTGGAGAGACTGGAGATACTTTAACAGAGACTAATTTGTAATATTTTTAATAATAGAGTCTTTTAACTGGGGTAGTAAGGGAAGGGGTCTTTTCAATATGATTTTATATGGGGTGAACTCCAATAAGGAGTGTATGGGACTTGGAAGAGGGCCAAGGGTAAAAGGTTTATTCATTTTTTACTGGTCTCTATTATTAATTTGGTTAAATTTGTTTTTAAGTTTTGGTTCATGTGTCTTACCTGACAAGAGCTTGTGATCAGTAGGGCAATGTCACTTACAGTTTATATTTAGTGTTTTGTTAACCATTTGAGCTAGGGACGAGGTAAAGCCAGGACCATTATCAGAGTTATATGATTTTAACATGAATGACCAGGACCAAAAGGCTGGCACCTGTGTTAAATTTAAGAAATTAATTTGAATTTTAGCACCCTAATATTTACCTGGGGGTTGTTGGGGTGATGGTGAGCCAGTGTCGAGCAGTTTAGCAGATGTGTAGGCCTTCATAAGTGGCCACTGTTTGTGAGTCAAGTGTTTTCTTTTTTCTTCAGAAGAGAATGTACCTGTTTTCCAATGGCTTTCTGGCCTGTACAGTGGACAAGTTCTAGGAGGTTAAGGCCCTTTTAGGGCAACTATGTTTTTAGTGTCCCCATATATTGTACCCATAAGCAATGGACACCATTTCCTTAGCACGTTTGTTCTTATCAGGTGTCTGATGGGCAGTTGGAGTTTTGTCACTAAGAGTGACTGTCAATTGGGGTGTCTCTTTGACCCTCTGGTTCTGTTGTCTTCTATGTTGACACTGGTTTGTTTTTTTTTTTTAATGTTTTGGTTGGAAATAAAAACCTTCAAAGCATATTTTTTAATAGGTTATATACATGAAACTTTTTTTTGTTTGTGACAGTCTGATGTAAAGCCCTTTAGAGTGAACAGACCACATGGATGTGTAGAGATCTGTTCCTACTTATTTATAATTATGAACAGGCAAAGTTGTTAAAAAACCCTTATGAATTACTAAATTGTAGTCTTAGTGTAAGGTGTGTACATTTAGGTGAGAGTAATCGTTTTTATCCTTATTGTATTCACACAGAGTACCCAGTATTTTATTTATTTGACAGGAGAAGTAACTTAGTAAAAGTGACTTAACCAGGTGGGAATGGCCAGTTTTCAAACCTTATTACATAACGTAGGGTGTTTAGTTTTTAAAGTTTTACCTGCCTTATAAGAAGGTGTTAGTTAGGCACAACAGGGGATTTAACCTTTTGTTTATAAAATACAACTTTAGTGAACCTGATATAACAAACAGTGGTATTATTTAGCACTAATGTGTTAACACATGGCAAATTGGAAGTAAAATTTTACTAGAGTACTTGTAAGCTTGGTTTGAAAAGCAGATTAAAATTACAATCGACCTTTTTGTAGTTAGTTAACAGGATTAATTTACATGACTCTTTACCTTTGTCTGGGAAGAGGGTTGATGTAGTTCCAGCTTAGATATAACTTGAAAGAGATTTATTATAAGCAAACAACAAACAAGAACGTTAATTTTTTTTTGCACCAGCCACCCTCTGAGGAGAGACCTGTTAAGCCATGTGGAAACCTGAATGGGCTTTCCAAGTACATGTGGGGGTGGTGACTTGTGGTAGCTAGTAGAGCTGTTGTCAGGGGTTATCAAGCAGCAGCAGGAAGGGGGGCAAAAAATCTGGAGACTGGGGTTAGGTGTTGTGGCCTTAGGTGCTGTCCCCTTTTCCAAAGGTAAAAGAGAAGAGAGGCATCACAGTCACAGATGCCAGTCCCTCTTCCATAGGTAGAGGTGGAGGGCAAGAAGGAAGAGAAGGAAGGGAAAGTGACAGAGAGTGGAGTGGAAAAAGTAGATGACAAGAGAGACAGGAGAAGTTAAACCAGCTGAATTAACATTTGAGTTGTTAGAGGGAAAGCAGGAATTGGAGTTGTAAAAGGAATAGGAGAGTATGAAGGAGGTGAAAAATTTTTTGAGGGGGGGTGACTAAGTCAGCAGGATCAGTATTCTCTGATCAGCCTATGGGCAATGAGGTCTGGGGAGCCAACACAAAAATATGGCAAGCGGAACAAATATCTGGGTGGCAATCTAACTCATAAAAGACTTGAATATATGGCATCTCAAGGTATTTGTCATGTTTTTAAAAGTACAAATCAAGCTGCAGAAGGGTGTTAGGAGCTAGGAAGCCACTCTCTGGTCAGGTTTCACCATCCCCCAACTTATAGTTTCCCATGGTTCCTGTAAAACGAGACAGGGATACAACTGGGATGGGCTCTTGGTTTCATGGATTTGTTTCTCGGCTTAACCCATCCAGATCCCCTGCCAGGCATCCCCAACAGGTTCAAAGGAATCAACACAAAGGATGTGAGTCACGAGAGAGAGAGCATCTTCTCATCCTGTGCCCAGGGAATGAAACTCATGGAATGCTGTTTCACCATGTCTTGGAAGGCCTGTACCAGAACTTCTGGCAATTGGGTCCCAGACCCTTGTTAGGTATCTCCCAAGACAAGACCAGGAAAAGTCCAAGAGACCCAGAAACTCATCCAAACAGCAAAGCCAGGGAGTCCAAGAACATACATTTATGCATGTGAGTGTATGGATGATAAATGAGAGATAACACACCAGAGATGCAGAAAGGCATACCATGTAGCTGTTGGAGTTTTAAGGTCCTTCGTGGATTCACTTTGTCAACCAGAAAAGAAAAGAGCAAAGAAACCAAGCACTTTATCTTCCACCTGTATGGGTGCTGGTGGTCCGAACTTTCCTTTGGGGATCTTTTAGTAGCCCTAGGCAGAGACCATCAGTTGTCCTCTGAGATCCAGTCTGGTCCATGGGGAAACTCAGAAATTTTGGCTAGAAGAAAGTAAAGAGTTAACTTTAGTTCCTCACCCTGTTGGGCCACAGTGGTCTGGTGTCTTTTCCTGGGACCTTCCAGCACACTGAAGTGTAGCCTCACCCAGAACTTTCAATTGCCACCAGGTTCCAACACAGTCCACAGAGGGTCACCAGTGAGGAAAAAGGAAGGAAAAGAGAGAGAGATATAAATCTTGGTGGAAATGAGTGGCGATGGCGAGGGCGCGCAACACCACTGGAGCCAGCATGCCGGAAATATTCACTGTCTCCCAGAGATTTGAGTAATGTAAAGAACTGTAACACACAAAGAGGTAAAAGAAGAAAAGATTTGTTTAAGAAAGGTTCACTTCCTACAGAGAGGAAGTGGGCCTAGATGAGTGTGGCACCATAGCCCCTGCCCCAAGCCCGGGCTTAAATCTTTTCTCCTGGAGATGTTGCAATCAGGTAGATGTGACTGCTGTGACTTACTTCTTGGCCACCTGTGAATGTCTTGGAGACCCTGCGACACAGAGACCCATTAGTGTCTGTCCATATTATCACAGTACCAAGAGAAGGGCATGACAAGGATTTTAGTGTTCTTGTATATTCCTGAACAACATTTCTTAGAGCTAATGGAGGGTGCACTTCCCCTTATCTTCTGTGTATTCCCAGTGGGCAGCCCTGTGATCTGCATAACTTTTGTAATCACAAGTTTTGTGATTTGTATAAATTTTACCCAATGTGTGAAGTCTTAGGGCTTGTAAACGCCCTTTATTTTAGGCAAGCTTGATTGTTGCTTCTGACAAAAACCATGAGATATCTCCAATATCTGGCACCAGGAAGTCTGCATTTCTGAAAAGACATAGTTGGCAAAGTTAATTTTTACCTGGAGACTTCCGGCAAGATGGCGATGGGGCAGCATGGTCTGTGAGAACCTCTGCGAAAGAGAACACTCATAAAGACCCTAGATCTCTCCCAAGGGCTGCAGCTCCCATCTTCTGCAGCCTGCTCTTCACAGGGAGCTCAGCTGCCACCATCACCCGCCATTGCTACTCAGATATCACGGCAGTCTGGGCTGCTCCTGCAGTCGCGGGTGCCGCCACTGCGGTCATTTCCAGCTCTTGCCCAAAGCGACCCACGACTTCAAGAGACCCAGAAACTCATCCAAGTAGGATCTTCTGAGATCGCCACTGCCCGGCTGCTGCTGCCACTGCCACACCACACCCCTAGACTGGAGATAGGCCTGTGGAACTCCCCCCATGTACGGGGAAGTTGCCACAGCAGGTCACGGATCGGTAACCAGCTCACTCTCCTCTGGACTGCAACCATGAGATAGCACCACCTGCTGGGGGTCCAAGGTGACAACATCAAAATGGGAATGGCAGAGGCTCATCCCTCTTGTTAAATAGAAAAAGCCAGATCTCATTAATAGACTGGGCAGGGCCCATATCTGAACTGTTCTGCACAGCAGGCCAGGGGCAACTGACCCTAACTGTGAACAATTCTACCAGCCTGCAAGGACAGCTAGAAATCAGAGCTGAAAGGACATTGGACTTAAAGGAAAAGTCTCAAAGTGTGCTTGGTTGGTTCTGTTAGTCTACTGACTTTAATCTATCCCTTTTCCCTTTTTTATTTTTTTCCTTTTTTTCTTTTTCCATTTTTCTTATTTCTCTGTAAACCCCATCTTTGTATAAAGGAATAGCACACCAATAAGGAGGTTGGTCAGAGTGTACGTCAGCATCATTGTATATTTTAGCTTTTTATATGGTTGTTGGTTAGTTTTCAGTCATGGTTATTGTTTTTCTTCACATTTGTTTCAGTCTTTGTGTCTCTTTTCACTTATCAGTTGGTACACTCATCTGTTTTCCCTCTCACTCCTTTCTCTCTCCACCCCCTCCTCCCCCCACTGCCTGCTCCATTCTCTTCCCTCTGTTAACCTCATTTTGTTTTCAGGGAGTAAACCTACAATCCCACTGCATGGACAGACTCCAAGGGAGTGGGAAGTGGGTTTCAGACTATCCATACACCTGTTGGCAGATACCGGATTCTGCAGAGAGATTTTGAATCACAGCTCCCCGCTTCATTATATCCCAAAACTACAAAAAGGACTGCCCTCAATCTACAGTCCAACTCCAGAACTGAACAAAGCAAGAGGAAATACATTAGGAAGAATAGGAGACTGAACAAACAGAAGTAAAAGAAACCCCTCCACCACTGAATAACAGAATTAAAGAAGACGGAGAAGTGGAGGGAAGGGAAAAGTAGGGAGGAAAAATCTGCACAAATGAATAAAAACCAAAAGAAGTATATAGGGCTCACTCAGACCCCTGGGATGTCAGACACTGAGAAAACAAACTTCAGAACACAAACAATGAAGAGCCCCTAGAATGACTTGTCACAAACCCAGACATCAAAGCATTAATAGAGAGAATTAAAAAAAATTGAGGAGAGACAAGAGGAAAATAGGAAGGAGCTGATGACAGAAATAACAGCAGTAAAGAATACTGTGATTGAAATAAATAACAAACTAATAAGCATGAAAAAGCAGAATTAACCAAGCAGAAGAAAGAACTTGAAGACCAAAATACAGAACTGATCCAAACTGTCATAAACATAGAAAAGAAGCTTAAAAAGTCAGAACAAAACTTACAGGAGATGAATGATTACTTCAAGAGACCCAATCTAAGAGTAATTGGCCTTCCTGAGGCAGAGAGAGAGTCACAGGTCACACTGGGACAAACATTTCATGAAATCATTCAAGAAAACTTCCCTTATCTCATCAGTGATGCAAAAATTCAAGCACAGGAGATTCAGAGAACCCCTGAAAGACAACAAATGAGAAGACCAACTCCCAGACACATAATTTGCCTAAACAAAGTAGCTATAAAAGAAAAAAATCCTAAATGCAGCAAAAGAAAAAGGCCAGACTACCTACCAGGGAAGATCAATTAGAATAGCAGCAGATTTATCTACAGCAACCCTCCAGGCTAGGAGAGCCTGGAGCACTATCTTCAAAGTTCTAAAAGATAAACAATTTCAACCAAGAATAACCTACCCAGCCAAGCTAAGCTTCAGTAGTGAGAGAGTATTGAAATCTTTTCCAGATATCCAATCCCTAAAACCTACACTGCCACCAGACCACCTCTACAAGAAGCACTTAAGAAAGTACTGAACAGAGAAGAAAAGGAAAAAAGAACAACAACATTCTTCACAAGAGTGCAGGCAAAAGATTGAAAACACACACAAACCAACTCTAAAACCAAAAGAAAGACAACAAACAAAGAGGAACAACAACTCTGTAAGAACCTTATGACAGGGATCAACTCTTGCATTTCAATAATTAGCCTAAATGTGAATGGACTAAATGCACCACTGAAAAGACATAGAATGGCAAAATGGATAAAATATCACCAGGGAACAATCTATAGCCTTCAAGAGACTCACCTCACTAGAAAGGACACTCACAGACTCAAAGTAAGAGGATGGGAAACAATTATTCAGGTGAATGGAACATAAAAGAAAGGAGGAGTCCCGATCTTAATCTCAGACAAAATACCCTTTAAGCTATCAAAAATCAAAAAAGACACAGAAGGCCACTACATAATGATAAAAGGTTCAATCCATCAACAAGAAATATCCATCCTAAACATATATTCACCCAACATAGGAGCACGAACTTTCATAAAGCAACTTCTAGGTAAACTAAAAAAAAGATATCAATTCCAACACCATCATAGCTGGGGACTTCAATACCCTACTCACAACCCTAGACAGATCATCAAGACAAAAAATCAGCAATGAGATCCAAAACCTCAATGTGACTCTTGACCAAATGGACTTAATTGATACCTACAGAACACTCCATCCAAAGACCACAGAATATACATTCTACTCATCACCGCATGGAATGTACTCTAAGATCAACCACATACTTGGTCATAAATCAAGTATAAGCAAATTTAAAAGAACCAAAATTTTACCATGTACCTTCTCGGACCACACTAGAATAAAAATAAACATTAACACCAACAAGGTCCCCCTAAAACTCACAAAGGCATGGACACTAAACAGCATGATGCTAAACAACTCCTGGGTCAATGATGAAATCAAAACAGAGATTTAAAGGTACTGGGAAACAAAAGAAGATGAAGAAACATCTTACCAAAATCTCTGGGACGCCATGAAAGCTGTAGTAAGAGGGGAATTTATATCCCTACAAACGCACATGAAGAAAATGGAAGGATTACAAATTAATAGCCTAACAAGCCACCTAAGGAAGCTGGAAAAGCAAGACCACCAAAACCCTAATTTCAGCAGAAGAATCCAGATCACCAAAATAAAAGCCCAAATCCAGGACATAGAAGACAAAAAGATAATACAAAAAATCAATGAAACAAAAAGCTCGTTCTTCAAAAGGATAAACAAGATCGATGGTCCCCTAGCTAGACTGACCAAGAAAAAGAGAAAAAAAGCTCAAATAAACACAATCAGAAACACAAAAGATGAAGTCACATCTGACCCTGAAGAAATACAAAAGATCATTAGAGACTACTATGTACACTTGTGTGGAAACAAACTTGAAAACATTAAGGAAATGGAGGATTTTCTGACATCACACAACCTGCCAAGGTTGAAACAAGAAGAAATTGAGACCCTAAATAGACCAGTAACAATCAAGGAAATTGACTATGTAATAAGAAATCCACCTACAAAAAAAAACCCGGGTCCAGATAAAGGAGCTGATACCAATCCTACTGAAGGTATTCCAGGCAATTGAGAAAGATGGAACTCTCCCCAAATCATTTTACGAAGCTAATATCACATTGATACCCAAGCCAGGTAAAGACCCAACAAAGAAAGAGAACTACAGGCCAATATCTTTGATGACATAGATGCTAAAATTCTCAACAAGATCCTAGCAAACCGGATTCAACAACACATCTCAAAAATCATCCATCATGACCAAGTAGGCTTCATCCCTAGGATGCAAGCCTGGTTCAACATTCGTAAAACCATAAATGTGATTAAATACATCAACAGATGTCAAAACAAAAACCACATGATTATATCATTAGATGCAGAAAAAGCTTTTCATAAAATTCAGCACCCCTTCTTGATAAAAACCCTCAAACATCTAGGCATATGGGGAACATACCTCAAAATAGTAAAAGCCATCAATGAGAAACCCACAGCCAGCATAATGATAAATGGACAAAAATTGGAACCATTTCCCTTGAAAACTGGAACAAGACAAGGATGCCCACTCTCACCCCTCCTGTTCAATATAGTATTGGAAGTCCTGGCTAGAACAATCAGAGAGGAGAAGGCAATCAGGGGTATCCAAATAGGAAATGAGGAAGTCAAGTTATCTCTCTTTGCAGATGACATGATTGTGTACCTTGAAAACCCAAGAGAATCTGTCAAAAACCTCCTTACACTGATAAAGGACTTTGGCAAAGTCTCAGGATATAAAATAAATGTACAAAGGACAATCGCATTTCTTTACACCAATAATAAACAAACAGAAACCCAAATAAAAAGCACAATTCCATTCACAATAGCCATACAAAAAATGAAATACCTTGTCATCTTCCTAACCAGAGATGTGAAAGACCTTTACAATGAAACATTTACAATGAAAACACTGCTCAAAGAAATCAAAGATGACACAAACAAGTGGAAAAATATCCCATGCTCATGGATTGGAAGAATCAACATTGTGAAGATGTCCATCCTACCTAAGGCAATCTACACATTTAATGCAATACCCATCAAATTACCAGCAACATTCTTCTCAGACCTAGAAAAAACAATTCAGGAATTCATATGGAAACACAAATGACCAAGAATAGCCAGAACAATCCTCAGCAAAAAAAAAACAAAACAAAAAAAAACAAAGCAGGCGGTATCACATTACCAGACTTCAAACTTTACTATAAAGCTAAAATAATCAAAACAGCTTGGTATTGGTACAAAAACAGGCATATAGACCAATGGAATAGAACTGAGATTCCAGAAACTAAACCTCAATTTCTCAACCAACTCATCTTCAACAAAGCCTCCACAACCTACTACTGGGGAGAGGAGAACCTATTCAGTAAATGGTCCTGGAAAAACTGGCAGAAGACCACATATAGAAGACTCAAACAAGACCCCTATCTGTCCCCATACACAAAAATTAACTCTAAATGGATCAGAGACCTAAATGTAAAACCTCCAACCATAAGAACCTTAGAAAATGCAGGGTATACCCTTATGGAAATTGGAACTGGCATCCAATTCCTGAACAAAACCTGAAACCCACAGGCCATAAGAGATAAGATAGACAAGTGGGGCCTCATTAAAC
>NW_007248455.1:72047-140052 GCF_000164805.1 Carlito syrichta
GGGGGAAAGGGAACACTTCTATACTGTTGGTGGGAGTGCAAACTAGTGCAACCTCTGTGGAAAGCAGTGTGGTGATTCCTAAAAGCTCTAAATATCAACCTATCATATGACCCTGCAATCCCCCTACTGGGAATATACCCTGAAGAACTCAAATCACTCTATCAAAAAAGATACCTGCACATGAATGTTTATCGCAGCATTGTTCACAATAGCAAGAATCTGGAAGTAACCATGCTGTCCATCAAAAGAGGACTGGATTAAAAAAGGGTGCCTGAACGATGCACATTTGTATACCTAACCTATAACTGTACCCCACAGTTTTATAATAAAAAATATGTTTAAAAAAATTTTACCTAAAGTATGTATTTCTTTAAAACATAGCCTCCACTTTTCCATCATTGTGTTAGGGTTTAAGAACAAGATTTAAAAATGGCTTCTGGCTGTCGGTCTGTCCTTTCATTCCCCACTCCTGCTCTTGGAAATATTTATGATCCTGGGAAACAGGGCGAAGATAAATCGTTTGTAACTATTTCCTGTTAGGGTGGGCCATAGAAATGTCCCTACCTATCTATTTCCAAGGGTATGAATAGGAAATAGTGAGACTCTAACCAAATACTATTTGGATCTAATAAAACATTGAGTGAGAGCACAGACAAAAATTATTAAGCAAACAATTATGAAAAAGGCTATTGTCCCTAAAACAATGCTGGAAAAGTGAAAGTAGACCCATACATTATATGTATGATTAGCTAAAGTCTCTAATTTATCAACGTAAGTTGAAATATTCTCTTATAAATCATTCATAGTTATATTTTAACAAGGAAATACAGCCACTTTGACAGAGTTTGAAGAAAAATTGAAAATTTAGAAACATGTAATTATATTGTAGCTTAAATTTAGAATTTAAAAACAGGCAAACATTGGCAAGAGAAAACAGTTTTCTTTGTTTTTATAATAGGTCTGATATACTTTTACAACAATTGATATGCTAGGGGGTGAAGCCCAAGTTATTTTGTCATTTATACTGAATCAAGAACTTGAAGAGTTTAAGTATTACAATTTTTCAAAGCAGAATGTAATAACACAAAATTACAGCAGTTATTGTAAAAGTTACTTATATAGTCAGAGTGAGAGTACAAAGGTTTTGAAAAGAAAAAACTTTGGTTTTTTGTAACAAAGACAGTGGAGGGAGGGCTAACTGTATTTTGTCTCTCCCAGCCCCCCACCCCCGTTGTTTAAAGGAGAAACTTTTTTTTGGATATTGTTAATTAAGAAGCTCATGTTCTGGTCTTTGAGTAGCATTTTGACCTAGCATTAGTGTACTTGATATTAATGGTAAATTTATAGAACCTTTTGGGCTATGTCAAGCAACTGGGAGATATTAATCTCTGTGAAGCCCTCAAGCCTTTGTAACTTTTTCTGGATACCGGGGGCCACCTGGACCACGAAAGCCAAATTAATGGCCCAAGCATTTTCAGGTGTCAAGGGATTAAATGGGGTATAGGTACAGACATCAAGGAATGTCCCCAGTGACTCCTCGGGACCCTCAAGAATTTCAGTAGTTTTGGAAAGATTGATAGGTTTCTGGGCTGCTCCCCTCAAAGCAGTTAATAGTGTCTGGTGATAGGTATATAATGCCCTGGACCCTGCCAAAGTGTTAGGGTTCCAATTTTGATGAGAAAAGCAAAAACTTCATTTAAAATTTCCTGACCATCCTCCTCTATACCAGCAGTTGAGGCTAGAACAGACTTTAGCCTCAGTTCTGATGCATTCTCATTTCTCAGAGGCAAATAGGGTTAGAAGGAGCTGTTGGCAATCATCCCAGGTGAGGCAATGACTATGCATGATTGATTTTACCAGAGAGGTCAAAAACTGAGATGTCTCTGAAAACTGTGGATTTTGAGTTTTCCAATTGTACAAATCAGAGGTAGAAAAAGGAACATACACCAAAAAATGTCTCTCAGTCTGATCTACCCCCAACGGAGGGAGAATTTCCTGGAGGGGAAGGAGAGGGGCCAGATCCCTTTGGGATTGGGGGAGAGAAGCCAGAGGTGGAGAGGACAAAGGGAAGGTGGAAGAAGTGGCAGTAGGTGAAGAAGCTTGTGGATTACAAGGTGGAGCAAGGTGAGGGCCTAAGTCAGAATGAGAATGAAAGATGACTGGGTCTTTCAGAGGATCCTCAGTAGGGGGATGCAAGATAGGGTAGAGCTTAGGGGTAGGCTCAGAAGGGGGCAAAACAGGGGAAGACTGTGATGGTGGGAGAGGAAAAAGAGACTTGGAGGCAAGTATGTGAGAAAGGTCTTGAGTTTTAAGAGAACATACCTTTAACCATGGAGGGGGGTTTTGGACTAAACTTAACCATTGGTCAATATAGAGAAATTGGTCAGGGTGACCAGGAGTCCCTGTGATGACCTTCCAGACAGACTGAGTGATGCGAACATCCAGAGACCCAGTGGAGGGCCATCTAACATTAAACGAAGGTCAGTCAGTTTTATGGAAGGTCCAGAGCCTGCCTTTCAAGAGGCAGACACCGTAGTCCTCACTAAATCCAGCAGGAAATTCTTTATCATACAGCCCAGGGGACTGGAGGATCCAGAAGCCTGTGACCCCATATTGTCAGACTAGTGAGAAAACCAAAAATGAAATCAGAAACTGTACTGAGACTGTATTCAGCCAACATCTTGGCCTAATGAATAGTGTCCAAGGGACAGCCTCATCATGTTGTGACTCCCTTAAATAGAATTATGGCCACAAACAGAAGAGATTCTTACCTCCTAGGAGAATGCAGATGGACTCAGGCATTTTTGAGGCGATGGGAAGACAGCAGTTGTTCCAACTCCCTCCAGGCTCTGGAACATCTCAGGAGCTGCCTCCCCTATAACTTCTTCACCAAGCTGGGGAGAGCTGGAGTGAAACTGCTCTCTGAACACGGGGATCTTGCTGGGGCCTCCAAATGTTATAGCCGCACCGTAAGTAAGGAGTCGCCAACACACTGAGAGTCAAATTTTGAGTCCTTTAATGTCTGCACTCAAGAGAAGGTTCATGCCAGAAAGAACTCTTGACCTTGAATGAAGCAAGCAAGGGGTTTATATAGTAAAAACCATAAGGTTACATAGTTTGGTTCTGAGTAGGAAACAAAGGAGACCTTTTAAAGTACAGGTTGTTAAACTTCAAGGGGGAAATGTAAATTAAACACAGAAGGGAAGTGTAAATTACATAGCATTACAGAACTGTTTCAGGAATGTT
This sequence comes from Carlito syrichta, assembly GCF_000164805.1. NCBI lineage: Eukaryota > Metazoa > Chordata > Mammalia > Primates > Tarsiidae > Carlito > Carlito syrichta. The sequence continues at coordinate 75,294 of NW_007248455.1, forward strand.
ATAGCCCTATAGGGGAGGGAATGGAAAAACCATAAATCACAGGACATGATTTATGGCCTACAGGAAAGGCTAGGGGAATCACATGGAGGAGGGGTGAGAGAGGTCACTGGAAGACAATGGAAGAACGACTACAAAATGGAGTTACTTTGGTTAGGTTACTAACAACTATTTCAATTATTCCTAGAGGGATACATTTTATCTTGTTTGTGGCAACTAGAAGTGTATTCTTTCTGTTAAATAAGAAATAAGCAGCTCACAACAGAGGCATGCTTAGATAATTGTTAGTATATAAGTCCTTTCATGAAATAGAATAACTGTTAAAGAAATGTAAGCATGCAAGAGACAATACCAGGTCCTAGAACATAAAAGAAACCTCAAGTCAAAGAACAGATTATTTGTGTGAAAAGCATGTAAAGGACTCACTGGGGTAGAAGATGTTTGGCCTCACACATACCCAGAGTTATTAACTCCCTTAGTAAAGCCATTTGCAGTTCCTGAGGGTCATTTATACTGAGATGCATGGATTTATGTATTTATTTTTTAATCAGTAATTCACTGGCAACACAGTATCCTGATCTAAACAGTAATTCACCATGCCAGGACTTGAACACGACTGAACAACAAAAGCCACAGAAACCTAAGATTATGAGAATTTGAAAAAAAAAAAAATCATTTTTCCAGGTCATTTTGGAAGAATAATCTGGCATAAGATTTATATCCAAAATAACCTACAGTCAGAGCCAATTTGAATGAAAGATCATGATTCTAGGACATTTTGGAGGAAAAAAAAAACTGCCTTAAGACTTATGTAAAAAAGAAAACAAACCTCCACAATTTGAATGAATATGGAGTTTTAAAATTGCATTTCTGTGGCATTTTGGGAAAAAAATTATGAAGCATTCATGTCCACGACCTCCCTTCTCCCCACCCCTAAGATTTAGCAAATTTGGATTATTTTTTTACGTCCTTTTGGGGAAAAAAATGTGGCATGTAATTATGTCCAAAATTACACTTCTGGAAAGTTTGGATGAAAAAAATTTGCATTAGACTTCTATCCAAAAAAACCCCACTTTTGGGAAGAAAAAAGCTGGCATAGGGCTGATTTGCAAAAACAAACAAAACAAAAAAACAGCAACCAAACAAACAAAAGAACCTTCTGCATTTTGGAGTAAATTTGGATGTTTAAAAAAACCATGTTTGGGGGCCATTTTGGAAGAAAATCTGGCATAGGACTTATGTCTGCTAAACCTTGTTAGTACATTTTAAGAAAAAATAATATTTCCTGTCCATTTACAAAGAACAATCTGGCACAGAGATTACTGCCTCCAAAAATCACAATTTAAGGAGATTTGGATGAAATATCACATCTATAGGTTACTCTGGAAGACAATTTTGACATAGGAATTATATCCAAAAAAATTTAACTATTTGAGCCAATTTGATCACATTTCCAGGCCTTTTAGAAGAAAAGTCTTGCACGGGATTTACATCCAAAAGGTCCTAAGATTTGAGTGAAATTGGCTAAGAAATCACATTTTCTGCATATTTAGAAGAAAATTCTGGTGTAGACTTAGTTCCAATAAGACCTCAAATTTGAGCAGATTTGTATGAAAATATCACATTTCCAGAGAATCTGAGGTGAAATATCCAGCATATGATTTTTCTAGGTCGTTTTTAGAAAAATCTATCACAAGAATTTTTTCTGAAAGTCCATAAGACTTGGTAAATTAGATGAAAAATCCTATTTTCAAAACAATTTTGGAAGAAAAATAGGGTGCAGTATTACATCCAGAAAATTCTATCATGCAAGTTTGGATGAAAAACTGCCTTTCTGGTCCATTTTAGAAGAAAATTTTGCTGTTAGACTTGGTTTTTTTGTTTGTTTTTTAAACACACTAATTATTTGACTACTGTAGTTTCATAGTACATTTTGAAATTGGGAAGTACTAAGTTCTCCAACTTTGATCTTTCAAAAATATGTTCTTTTATTGCCTGCCTCTTTAACCTAAAGCTTAGCACACTGGACATAGAGTTCTTGCACTGTTTCTTCTTGTCCCCTCCCAAGTGATTAATCCTGGAGATCTTCTCATCTAAGTACATAGTTATGTTTCTCATTCCTTGTTATGGCAGCATATTGTTCTATTCGTGCATGACTGACTTACTTAATCAGTTCCTCTACTAAATACATTTTTCTTGGCTATTATTTGAAATCACTACTGCACTGAAGAACTGACATAAATCATTTTGCACATTAATATGGATAGCTATTGGATAAATTCCTTTAAGTGGGCTTATGGGCTCAAAGGGAATATACATTTTTAATTTTGATAGATATTACCAAGTTGTCCACTGTAAGACTTTGCCATTGCGTATTCCCAAGACTAATGTATAAGTGTTACTTGTCTCCAGTCTACAAGACTGTTTTCAATTTTTGTGATTTTGGCTAATCTGACGGGGCAAGGGTGTAAATGATATCTCTCTGTGGTTTTCCTTTGTATCCTTACTAATGTCAAGGATATTTCTGTTCTAATATTTAGTATTTTCTGTTGCATTGTTTGTCTTGTGTTTTGGATGAAGGAGTAGGTTGCCTTGCAGAATTTTTTGTGTAGACAAGTCTGACTTCACTATGACTTTGAGACTTTGAGTTATAGTTAGAAAGTCAGACCTGGGTTATAAAGGCGTTGCGATTATCCATTGCTGTATAACAGACAGTCCTAAAATGTAGGGCTTAAAGCAACAACATTATCATCATCATCCAACACAGTTCTACAGGTTGACTTAGTTCAGCTGAATGGTTCTCATTTGAGGTCCCTCACATGATTGTAGATGTCAGTCAGAGTTTCAGTTATCTGAAGGACTGACTGGACAGAACATCTGAGATGGGTTGTTCACACGACGAGTTGACGCTCACTGATGGCTGACTCAGCTGCGAGTGAAGACCAAAATGCCTCCATGGCTTCTCCATGTGGCTTGGAGTTTTCAGTTTGGCAGCAGGGTTTGAAAAGCAGAAGCTGTAAGGCTCCTTATAAACTCTTCCCAGAAGTCGTGTATCACCTCTGATACACTCTTTTGATCAAGCCAGTCACTAAGGCTGGCCCAGCTTCATGGGGAGGGTCACATGACTCCAGCGCATGATATAGAGGGTGCCAAAGAAAAAAGTATACAATTTTAAGAAAGGAAAATACTGTATTAAAGTTGTAATACTCAATATATACTGATACCAAAAGATTAATAAAGTCACGACTGACTTCTGCAATTAAAAGCGTGGTTTCCATCAGTGTCTAGACACTTCTGATGATGGTGAACGACTGCAGGACTTGTTGCTGTATGAGGCTTCCTGGGTTTTCCTTTGTGTACATCACACACAGGACCATGCAGCTCAGACTTATCACGAATGTAGGCGTGATGTATTGGATGTCTGCAGATTTACTCTTCCATTTCCATGAAAAATGGCCTGTGTTTGTAGTAGATTTCTCAACCTACTTCTCCACCCATAAAAAGGTAGAGGGTTTGCTCTTCTTTTCAGACCAAAATGGTTTTTCTATGACAAATGTTTATGGGTTTCTCTTGTTGAAGTTCATTCCACTAGCCAAAACCATATTCATAAAACTTCTAGACATACCCCTCTCTGGTTTGGGCTGAGTGTCAAGGTGCTATGATACCCTTAAAATTCAGAAACCAGCCGGGCTCGGTGGCTCAGCCTGTAATCCCACGCCTTTGGGAGGCTGAGGTGAGTGGATTGCCTGAGTCCGCGAGTTTGAAACCCGCCTGGGCAGCGAGACCTCGTCTCTACAATAAATCTAAAAATCAGCCGGGCATGGTAGCGCGTGACTGTAATTCCGGCTACTCGGAAGGCTAAGGCAGAAGGATCGCCGGAGTCCAGCGGGTCGAGGCTGCGGTGGCCGGGAGTGGCCGCTGCACTCCAGTCTGGGAGACAGAGTGAGACTCCAACTCAAAAAAAAAAAAAAACAAAATTCAGAAACCATTTTGTGCATAGTCTAGGAATCACACAAATAAAGAGAACCACACGGTCTTAAAAAAGGGTTGTTCCCTTGAGATGTCTACCCTGAGGACCACTTATTTTGAGCAAAATCAATTTGGACTGAAACACAATGGAGGTGTGGTTAACTATCTTTAAATAGGGTTAGATATCACTAGCTCTGTGACTGGAGAACTACTGAGGGTGTGTGTCTGAGGGCACTTAGACCAGTGACCTGATTGACTGGCATGGGCACTGGGTCCAGGTATAGGTTGCTGAGGAGCATGATTGAAAGCCCTAAACCCTGGTATTACAGGATTGATTTGCAAGTGTGGCTTCAAGGGTCTTACCCCTATTATTGGAGGGCTGAGGAAGACACACAGTTGGAGACTGTCCATATGTGGGCATGTGTCACTTAACACCAGGGATATAGTCTGAGAAATCCTTAGGCAATTTCATAGTTCATAAACATCATAGAGTATACTTAGGCAAACTTAGATGGTATAGCCTCCTACACACCTAGGCTGTATGGTGTAGCCTAGTGTTCCTAGGCTACAAACCTGGACAGCGTGTGACTGTACTGTATAGTGCATGCAATGAGAACACAATGGTTAAGTATTTGTGTATCTAAACATAGAAAAGTTATGATAAAATAGTATAAAAGATAAAAAGTAGACTTTATAAACACTATACACTTAAGCAACACTAAATTTATTTCAAATATTTTCCTTTAATAATAAATTAATCTTAGCCTACTGTAATTTTTTTCATACATTTAAAAACTTTTTGACTCTGGAAATAACAGCTTAAAACATAAACAGTATACAACTGTACAAAAGTTTTTTTATATCCTTGTTCTATAAGCATTTTTGTTTTAAATTATTGATTGTTAAAAACTAAGATACAAACAGACACATTACCCGAGGCCTATATGGGGTCAGGATCATCAGTGTTACCATCTTCCACCTCCACATGTTTTCTGACTGGAAGGTCACTAGGTGACCAGCTTCATTATAACTGTATGGGACCACTGTCATATCTGATCCACCTTTGACTGAAACATTGTTATGTGGGACTGGAATGCTGGGGACAGTGCGTTGGTGAGAGGCCCCCAGATGGGAGGACCAGGGACTAAAGCCTGAGAAAAGGAACACAGATTAGTCAGGGAAACAACACAGATGTTTAAAAGCTCCAAGGAGAGAAGCAGGAAGAGGAGCTGTCAGAGCCAAGGGAAGAGGGTGGCTGCAGATGGGACTGGACCAGAAGCCACATCTTCTGGAAGATTCTGTGTCCTCACTTGAAATCTCTATATACAGCTCCTAGATTATCTCCTCATACAAAAGACCACACTTTCCAATAAATATACAATCGATTAGGTTCCTATGTTTCCTAAGGAAGTGAATTCTTGTTGAACAGTGGACTTAAGAGTTCCAGATATCTGGGTCACTGCTAATTCTCTGTCTTTAGGGATGAGTGAATGAGACAGAGTCAAGGTTACAGATTTGTAAGAGGCAAAGTTTATTAGAACAAAAGGCCACAAAACCTGGAGAAGACAGTGGAGAAAGTAAACAAGTCAAACGTCCTTTGACCATTAAGGAATGTATGTTTCTTCTCCACTTCATAACAGTAAAAATTCTGATGGTCAGCTCTTGCCACCGTCTGCACTTTCAGAGGGTGTAGAGCATACTGCCCCACAAAGGCCTCAGCATCGGTCGGGAAGGGTGGTCTGTGGTGGACAGACTTGACCTTCCTGTGTCAGGTAAGATGAGACTTCAGGCTAAAGCCCTGTCCACATGTCTTGCATACACAGGGCTTCTTGCCCTTGTGTGACATCTGATGTAAGGCGAGGTGAGACTTTTGGATAAAACCTTAGCTGCACTCTCGGCACACGCAAGGCTTCTCCTTGGAGTGGAGCTGTGTATGATTAAGGCCGACTTGTTGCCAAAGCCGAGTTCACACTGCCTGCTCATATAGGGCTACTCCCTGGCATGCTTCCTCTTGTGCTGGATGAGGCCGACCTGCTGGATGAAGCCACACCTGCACTCCCAGCACATGTATGGCTTCTCCCGAGTGCATCCTCTGGTGTGTGACCAGGTTGAACTTTTGGTTGAAGTCACACATGCACTCCTGGCACACGTATGGCTTCTCCCCTGAGTACATCCTCTGGTGTGTGACCAGGTAGGACTTCTGCCTGAAGCCACGCCTGCAGTCCTTGCACACGATGGGCTTCTCCCCTGAGTGTATGTTCTGGTGTGTCTTGAGGTATAATTTCCAGCTGAAGCCTTGCCCACACACCCCGCACACACACTGCTTCTCCCCCATGTGTGCCCACCTGTGGGAATTGAGGATGGAATTCTGGCTAAAGCTGTGTCCACACACTCCGCACACATAGGGCTTCTCCTTCGAGTGTGTCCTCTGGTGGTTCACGAGAGTTGTCCTCTGCCTGAAGCACTACCCACACTCCTTGGAGGCATAAGTCTTCTCCCCCGAGTGTGTCTTCTGGTGGGAGATGAGTTTGGACCTGTCTCTGAAGCCCAAGCCACGGTCACCGCACACAATGGTCTTCTCCTCTAAGTGTGTCCTCTGGTGTCTGACGACAGTCGACTTCCGGCTGAAACCCTTGCCACACTCCCGGCACACATAGGGCTTCTCCCCCGAGTGTGTCCTCTGGTGGAAGATGAGGTGGGACTTCTGTCTGAAACCACGCCCGCAATCACTGCAGGTGTAGGGCTTCTCGCCTGAGTGTGTCCGCTCGTGGATGATGAGTGTAGACTTCCAGATGAAGCCCCGCCCACACTCACTGCACATGTAGGGCTTCTTGCCCGAGTGTGTCCGCTCGTGGATGAGGAGCATGGACTTACAGTTGAAGCCCCGCCCACACTCCCCACACACGAGGGGCTTCTCACCAGAGTGTGCCTTCTGGTGTCTGTCGAGGTTCTTCTTGAGAGTGAAGCCCTTCTCACACACCCTGCACACATAGGGCTTCTCCCTTGAGTGCATCCTCTGGTGTGCGACCAGGTTGGACTTCTGCCTGAAGCCACGCCCACAGTCCTTGCACACGATGGGCTTCTCCCCTGAGTGTATGTTCTGATGTGTCTTGAGGTATGACTTCCGGCTGAAACCTCGCCCACATACCCCGCACACACACTGCTTCTCCCCCGTGTGTGTCCGCCTGTGGGAATTGAGGGTGGAATTCTGGCTAAAGCTGTGCCCACACACTCCACACACGTAGGGCTTCTCCTTCGAGTGTGTCCTCTGGTGGTTGACGAGGGTTGTCCTCTGCCTGAAGCACCGCCCACACTCCTTGCAAGTATAAGGCTTCTCCCCCGAATGTATCCTCTGGTGGGAGATGAGTTTGGACTTGTCTCTGAAGCCCAGGCCACAGTCACTGCACACTATCGTCTTCTCCTCCAAGTGTGTCCTCTGGTGTCTGACAACAGCCGACTTCTGGCTGAAGCCCTTGCCACACTCCTGGCATGCATAGGGCTTCTCCCCCGAGTGTGTCCTCTGGTGGGAGATGAGGTTGGACCTGTCACTGAAGCCCAGGCCACAGTCACGGCACATGATGGTCTTCTCCTCCAAGTGTGTCCTCTGGTGTTTAATGACAGATGCCTTCATGCTGAAGCCCTTGCCACACTCCCGGCACACATAGGGCTTCTCCCCCGAGTGTGTCCTCCGGTGTATGATGAGGTTGGACTTCTGTCTGAAGCCACGCCCGCACTCACTACACACATAGGGCTTCTCGCCCGAGTGTGTTCGCTCATGGACGATGAGCGTGGACTTCCAGTTGAAGCCCCGCCCGCACTCCCTGCACATGTAGGGCTTCTCACCTGAGTGTGTCCGCTGGTGGATGATGAGCGCGTACTTCCAGTTGAAGCCCTGCCCACATTCCCCACACACGAAGGGCTTCTCACCAGAGTGGGCCTTCTGGTGTCTGGCGAGGCTCTTCTTGAGACTGAAGCCCTTCTCACAGACCCCACACACATAGGGCTTCTCCCCTGAGTGGATCCGCTGGTGACTGAGCAGGTTTGTCATTTTGCTGAAGCTCGGGCCGTACTCTCCACAGTTGACTGCTCCAAATCCCAAGACCTCTATCTTCGTCAGCAATTTGTCTGTTTCCTGCGGGCTCCCTGTCTGGGCTGCACTGGCTTCTGTCTCCACCCCTCTGAGGCCATTCCGGGAGCTGACTGGTGGCCTTGGCGGTGGCCTGGAGAACGCCCCTAGCGTCCTTTTCTTTGTCCTGCCCAACAAAGGCTTGGCATCGTCGCTGTTTTGGCCTTTTGCTTTGTCACTCCAGGAAATTCCACCAGTGGCCTGCTGCTGCTTTTCCTGGTACCCTGGGCATGGGTCCCCTGGCTGGACTTGACTCTCCGCACACAGGCACGTGAAAAGCCAGGGGGGATGGTTACACGGCACATGCTGCATGGGGAGCTTCTGACTGGAGATATCAGCAGGGCAGAAAGGATGAAGGTAGAGTTCTGGTTCTGGTTCTGGTTCTGCTGCAGAGAGAAAGTCTGGGTCAGAACTGAGTTCTCGGTGGGGTGGCCCAAGCACTCTGCCTAGTCTGACTGGGAGGCTCGATCCCCTGGTCTTCAAAATGCTCACAACTCAAGTGCTCCCAACCAAGACTTCCTTCACATGCCCTATTGTCCAGCCACCACTACTTTGTACCTCTTCTATTATAATCCAGAAAACCTACTCAGATCTTCAGAAAAAAAACTAAGGAAACAGAAAATGCTACATTATCTAGATAAGTATAAAAAGACTATTTTAAAACTATTTTTCTCTTAATTAAAAAAATACAGAAGTGTTTAAAACAAGTATTTTTTCTTTTTTTTGAGTTGGAGTCTCACTCTGTTGCCCAGACTGGCATGCAGTGGTATGCTCCCGGCCACCGCAACCTCGACCTGCTGGGCTCCTGCGATCCTTCTGCCTCAGCCTTTCAGGTAGCTGGAACTACAGGCGTGTGCTACCACACCCGGCTAATTTTTTATTTATTGTAGAGATGAGGTCTCACCAAGTTGCCTGGGTGGGCCTCAAACCTGCGGGATCAGGCAATCTGCTCACCATGGCCTCCCAAAGTGCTGGGATTACAGGTTGAGCCATTGAACCCGGCCTAAAACAAGTATTTTAACACTGTATTTAGAAGTGTGTCATACAAATGACAACTACAGCGTGAAGGATGCTGGGAGGAAAGGATAACTGGGACTATGCAGTGGCAATGCCCTTACGTTTTACTATAAGTGGTGCCCGAATTAAGCAAAATATAAAAAGCTATAGCTATACATTATACTCCCTTAGAGCAGAGGTCAGTCAATTTTATCTTAAAGACAGTAAATGGTTTATAGGCTTTGAGGGCAAAATCGAGGATGTTATATATTTATATAACCACCCCAAAATGTAAAAGCCATGCTTAGCTCATGGCCTTTTAGAATTCTGTTTCGATGTCTCAGCGGGCTTTTTGACTTTCCTTCTGCCCAGTGGTCTTGCCCTCTTTCTCTAGCTCACTCGGTTTTTTTCTGTGTTCTTGCTGATCTTTTTTAAAAACAGTGACAAGAAAGAAGGCAATCGTTGTGGAAGAAAATGGAGTGAACTAGGGAAGACAAACCCAATGGGAAGAGGAAAGGAGAGAGACAAGAGCTACCAGGAAAGCCCCTCACCCGAATGAAGAAGAAAATCTGCAAGGTCGTGCCAGGCAGTCTGAACAGCAGCCTAGGAGGTCAAGAACCTGACCAGTGCCTCCTCTGTGTCCCATTTGCCAGTGTTCTCTGACTCACCCGGGCAGGTGGCTAGTGGACATTTTCTCTTCTCTCTCCAGGTCACTTTCTCTTGTTCCAGCAGGGTGATGAGTTTTGGTTTAGAAAATGGAATTCCTGCTCACAAGGAAAGAAAACAAAATTACTAAAGGTCATAGGTTCCAGGGTCCATTCAAGAATTCGGAGTCAAACTGGGTGAGGAACTTAAAGGTGGTACGAAGAAGAGTAGGGATGGTGAACTCAGACAAGTACACACTGAGTCAACTCCATGCTGGTGACACATCTCTCATCTGAAAGAAGATAATTTCAAGGAGAGCCTAAGGCTGGGTGCTCATGTCTGTAAACCCAGCACTTTGGGAGACCAAGGTGGGAGGACTGCTTGAGTCCAGGAGTTTGAGACCAGACTGGGCAACATAGTGAGACCTCATCTCTAACAAAAAAAGAGCCTCAGCCTGGGGGAAAAGGCTTACAAACAGAACATCACACAAACATACACACATGTGCACACACAAATAGACCCATTTTCAACTCTACAAAATCAGACCTTCCCTAGGAAATAGAGAACAAGATGTCTTCGCTTTTGAGTTCAACCCAATGGCCAAGTCAGAAAGCATGATGGCCGCTTCAAGCACAGCATACGATTTCCGGCAGAAAGAAATGTGAGTCCTGAGAGGTACCACACCTACCTAGCGAGACCAGATTACTGTAGTTCTCCAACATCACCTCCCTGTACAGGGTCCTCTGGGCAGGGCTCAGCAGCCTCCACTCCTCCTGGGTGAAATCCACAGCCACATCCATGAATGCCATGTGTGCCTGTAACACAAAACCCAGCTCTGCTCACCAGGAGCCCGCCATGCCCATGGCTCATGGCAGGGGGCAAGGAGAAGGCTGCCTTGGTCGATGAGGTGTCTAGAGACTGCCTTTGACAGTGACCCTGTTTTCATGTGTTCTAAGACCTTTAAACCCATTTCTATCCAGCCAGGAACTATAAATCCAAGGTAATTTTAAATTCCCTTCTAATTTCAAGTACCTTTTTTTTCTTTGAGTTAGAGTCTCACCCTGTTGCCCAGTCTGGAATGCAGTGGCACAAACACAGCTACCACAGCCTCTGGTGATCCTTCTGCCTCAGTCTTCCAAGTAGCTAGGACTACAGGTGTGCACCACTACACCCAGCTAATTTTTTGATTTCTTGTAGAGACAAGGTTTTGTCATGTTCCCCAGGCTGGTCTCAAACTCCTGGGCCCAAGCAATCCTCTCACCATAGCCTCCCAAAGTGCTGGGATTCCAGGTATGGGCCACTGTGTCAACCTCATATCCCTTTCTATATATTCTATAGCTGTTTTCTTTATGGTTACCAAGGGGATTACATTTAAATCAGGGAATCACAAAACTCTAATTTGAATATATCAGCTTAACTTCAATAACATACAAAAGCTCTTTTTCTATTCCATCTACAGCTCTATTCCATCTCCATTCAGTTACTGATGTCACAAAATCACATCTTTATGCAATGTGTAGTTAAAAAAAAAAAACAACACTAATTTTTAAAATGCAGTAGTCTCCTAAGTCATGTAGAAAACAATAAGTGAAGTTACAAAAAAAGTTATAATAATGCTAGCTTATATTATCACCTATGCATTCATCTTTAACAGATAATTTCATTTTAACTATTTAGTGTCCATTCATTTCAATTTTTAAGACACTCATTAGTATTCCTTGGAGGGCAAGTTTGGTGGTAATAATCTCCATCAGCTTTTGGTTACCTGAGAATATCTTAATTTCTTCCACAGTGTTGAAGGGTGGTTTTGCCAGATATAGGATTCTTGGTTGATAAGTCTGTTTTTTGTTTTTTTTTCTTTTGGCACTTTGAACATATCAATCCCCTGACTGCTGGTCTCTGAGATTTCTGAGAAATCTGCTGATAATTTTATCGAGAACCCTTTGCATGTAATGAGTTGCTTTTATCTTGTTGCTTTCAAAATTCTCTTGTCACCTTTGGCTTTTGATGCTTTCATTATATTGTGTCTAAGTGAGGGTCTGTGAGTTTTTCTTGTAGTTCATTAAGCTACTTGAATATTCAAGTATTTTGTCAAATTTGTTAAGTTTTGGCCATTATTTCTTCAAATAACCTCTCTCTTCCCTTTGTCCCTCGTCTTCAGTATCCCACAATATACAGTTGATCTACTTGATGGTGTTGACAGGTCCTATAGGGTCTGTTCTCTTTCATCTTTTTCCTCTGTGTTCCTCAGACTGAATAATTTCAATTTTCTATCTTTAGAACTCTTCTAATGAATTTTTCATTTCAGATATTATACTCTTCAGCTCCAAAATTTATTTTTGGGTTTATGTTTAGGTTTTCTATTTCTTTATTTATATTTTCATTTTGTCTTTATACTGTTTTCTTGAGTTTCTCCACATCTTCCTTTAGATCTTTAAGACAGTTATTTTAAAGTCTTTGTCTAGTACGTCTGGCTTTTCTCAGGGATGTTTCCTATTGATGTTTTTTCTCCTTAACTTTCTCATTTCTTTGTATGTCTTGTGATTTTTATTGAAAATTGGACATTTAATGCTTTTAATGGGGCAACCTGGAAGTCAGAGCTTCCCTTTTGCTTGCATTTTTGCTTTCTATTTTTACTTAAATTTCCTCAAGACAGGGTGTCTCACTCTGTCACCCAGGCTGAAGTGCAGTAGAATGATCACAGCTCACCACAGCCTTAAACTCCTGGGCTCAAATGACCATCCTGTCTCAGCCTCTGGAGGACCTAGGACTACAGGCATGTGCCACCATGCCTGACTGATTTTTCTTTTCCCTTCCTTTTTTTTTTTGTAGAGACAGGGTCTTGTTTTGTTGCCCAGGCTGATCTTAAATTCCTGGCCTCAAGTGATCCTCCTGCCTAAGCTTCCCAAAGTGCTGGGATTACAGGCATGAGCCACCATATCTGATGGTATTTTTGTTTTTTTAAAAAAGATGTAGTGTGTCTCTATGCTAAGAATAATCCTGAGGGATAAGCTTAAGGTCTTCTCAGGTGTTTTCTGAGTCTATGCCTTTCCACAGGTATGCATAATGACCTTCTATGTTCCCCCCTTATATGCTGTTTCCTTTGAATGTCCTACTTAAATGCCTGGCTCTCAAAAGGGATGAAAGAAAAATAAAAGTGAGGTAAGTGACGAGGCTCTGGTTCCTTAAATCCCCTAAAGTCATTTCAACCAGTAGAGGTTGCAACAATGCTGGACCATAAGAAACAGCAATTAGCAATCAAAACACAGATCCTCAATATTTGGAGTCAAGATCCTTATTGCCCACCCTGTCTCCCAACACCATATGCAAGCTGCTCAAGAAATACATGCATGGTTTCCTGTCATAGGGCTGACAGAGTGGCAGACAGTAGCTGCTACTGCACTAAGAGCTGAAATTCAGTATAATTTACCCTTTGTGTCTTTCCCTGGAATCTGCACAACTCCAAAGTTCAACTAGACTCCAGAGTTCCAAAACAGGAACATCAGACAGATTCTGCTAGTATAATTTTCTAGGTGGTCAGATAGAATCTTGGATCTTCCTACTCCAGTATCATGATGAACTCTCAGCCAGTAGAAGTTTAGAAGCTGAACAAAAAAATGTGGACTCTATCCTGCACTGTAGAATTGTGTGTCATTTAGAGTTAACCAGTAGGTGAATAACCGAGTCACAGGTTGAACAAAGATGCCGAGGGAGGACTTCTGTTAAGATGATTCACATATCCAGAATTGGAGTTGAACTCTTTTAGGTGCCAATAATGCAGTCAGGGCACAAAAAGGGAATGTATCATCCTGTGACAGTCAGTATGGAGACAGGAAACACTCACCATTCCCCTGGCTCTCCAGGACCCTGTGGCCTTTTTCTGGTCTCCCTAAAGAAGGGTGATATCTCAGAAGGTAGATCTGGGTAAGGAAAACAGAAATGAGAGGTGTCAGGTGAACGTGCTCTCCCCATGAGTGAGGCAGGGCCCACTACTCTCTAACCTCACAACTGGTGGAAGAGCAGCACAATGGAGAATGTAGAAAGCAAAGTAAAGGCACTCCCTGGAAACATCAAGATAAAGGGGAAAACAGGCAAGAGAAGGAAATTCAGAGCCTTGCAAAACAAAAGTGAATAATAAAAAGGATACACAACCTATCTTTCCCTTGCAATTCAGTAAAAAAACCATACTTTGCTACACTAATAAGTTTTCTTGAGCTAGAAAAAAAGTCTCAAAAATACTAGAGTCTGACAGTTGCTACAGAAATGAAGAGATGTAAACAATCAAACAATATGTATATAAAGAGAAAATGAGAATTCAAACAATTTAGCTAAATAAAATTTCACTCCTCAAAAAATAATGACAAGGAAAAGACAAACAATAACTCCAAGCTAAATTAAATATCTAAGCATAAATTTAGAAATACAAGATTTCATCTTGAATTAAAAATTCAAAAACCAAGAGTAAAAATGAACAAAAAAGTGAAGCAAAATGAAATCTGAGTGAACTTCCGAAAGAAATAAAGAAAAATACAGTATTATATGAGAAATGAATACTAAATCACAAGATAGCCAAGAAGAATAAATGGAAAGGAAAACATCATGGGTACTTAAAAATAGCTGGAAAGCAATGTAAGAGAATAAAAATACGTAAGTAAAAAGAATCAGAAAGAAAGAGGTTAGAAGGAAAAACAGATGAAGAAATAACATTCATATAGTTCCTGAAGAAGACAAACAATGAAAGAGAACTACTATTTAAAAGTATAATGGAAGAAAACATTTCAAAAATAGATGATCTGAATCTAAATATGATAGGGCCCACAAGGAACCAGGCATGGTAACTCATGGATTTATGATCACTGCTTTGAGAGGTAAAGATGGGAGAATGACTTGAGGCCTGAATTTCAAAACCAGACTGAGAAAAATAGCAAGATTCCATCTCTACAAAAAATTTTTAAAACTTAGCTGGGTATGGCTGCATGTACCTATATTCCTAGCTACTAGGGAGGCTGAGGTGGGAGGACTGCTTGAGCCCATGAGTTTGAGGTTGTAGTATGATTACACCACACTACACTGCAGCCTGAGTCACAGAGAGAGACCTTGTCTCTTAAAAAAAAAAAAAAAAAGAATCTACAAAGATATGAGAGAAAAACTGACCCATACCCACCAGCTCCAAGATATCTACTAGAAAAAGTATTACCCTTCGAAGAACAACAACAAAAATCCTAAGTATCTCTAAGCATAAAGTATGAGACTTCCATCAGATTTTTCAAAGTTATCATTCAGCCATTGCATTTTGCTGGTAATAATGTAAAAAGGTGCATACACAAAACAATATGGTTGTCCTCAAAAAAATTTAGAATAGAATTGTCATGGCTCACCAGTTCCACCTCTGGCTATATATGCAAATGAACTTTCACATTTGTGTAACCCTAGACCCTAACCCTAACATGTACATTCACGTTTATAGCAGCATTAGTCACAATAGCCAAAAGGAAGAGTCAACCCAATAGATGAAGAGAAAATGAATATATACATAATGGTATCTTATTCAGTTTTAGAAAGGAAAGATTCTGACACAAGACACAACATGGATGAACCATGAAGACATTAGGTTAAGGTGAAATAAACCAGAAATAAAAAGGCAGATACTATCTGATTCCGTTTATGTGAGATACCCACAATAGTCAACTTCACAGAAAAGAGAAAGGAGAATGGTGCTCGAGTGGGCTAGGGAGAAGGGAGAATGGAGGGTTAATATTTAATGAGTATGGAGTTTCAGTTTTGAAAGATGAAAAATTTCTGGAGATGGATGGCAGTGATGGTTACATAACCACGTGAATGTACTTAATGCCACTGACCTGCACACTTAAAAATGATTAAAATGGTAAATTTGATGTTATGTGTATGTACCACAATTTAAAAATATCTACCCCCCCCAAAAAAAATCATTCAAAGCAAGACACAATAGGAAACTTCAGAAAAAAACTGATGATGAGCATTTAATATACATAACTGTAGATCTGGCACTAAAGAAGAGAGGTAGAAAATATATGCTAACATTATACAGCTGTGTGTCCTGATAAGGTGGAAATGCCCTAATATAGGAGAAAAGGGGAGAAAAAAGTAGAAAGAGTTGGCTGCATGCTATATGGGCAATAGGTGGGAACTAAAGAAAAAAGACAAAATGAGATTCTGGAATTTCTAAAAAATGATGATGAAAACACTACATACATATGGAGTTTAATTAGAACAGTGAGATAAAGGAAATTATAGCCTTAAAAACTTTTATAAATAAAAATGAAAGAATCCTAATAAATTAATTAAATTCTCAGCTGAAAGAACTAGTAAACTAAAGTAACCCAAAAGAAAGCACAAAGAAGGAAGTAATAAAGATGAAAGCAGAAACTAATGCACAGACAATGGTAGGTCTAATAAGTCAAATTCCAGTTTCCCAAAAAAATATTTAAAAAGTAAGTATTAGCTAACGATTGAGAAGAGAGGAAGCATGAATATTCAAAAAAAGAAATGACCAAAGGAGAAACAACTACTGAATCACCAGAAAGCATTTGTTAAAAAGCCACGTAAGACTATTTTGAAGACCTCTATACAAATAAATTTGTAGACCTAATGAAGTGAGTAACTTTTAAGGAAATACAATTTACCAAAATTGACCCAAGAGAGTCACAAGTAAATTTCACCAAACCTTCAAACCAGATAGTCCCAACGTTCCAAATACTATCCCAGAGAACTAAAAAATTAAGGAAAAAGTCATTTCTCCTTTAATAAAGCAAGTACAACAGTGGTACTTAACTTGACGACAGTTCCAAAAAAAAGAAAATTATAAACTAATTATCACTTGCAAAAATACTGAAGCAAAATTATAAAATATTAGTGAAGAGACTCCAACTGCCTCCTTATATGCTGTGATATTCTTTAATAAAAGTCAATATAGATTCCTCAAAAAAAATCAAGAATAAAGGATTGATGGATTATAAAACCTTTTATTTTGAACTAATTTTAGACCTACAAAGAAGTTACAAAAATATCAATTCCCATATACTCTTAACTCACCTCTTAAATGTTAATATCCTAGAAAACCAAAGTACAATAATCAAACCCAAAAAATAAACATTGACACAATGCCATTAACCAAACTAAAGACCTTCATTAAATTTCTCCAGTGTTTCCACTAATGTACTTTTTCTGGTCCAGGATCCAACTGAGGCTTCCACGCTGTATTTAGTTGTCATGTATCTTTATTCTTCTCCAATCTGTGACAGATCCTGTCTTTTCTTGTCTTTCATGAACTTGATGCTTTTGAAGAGTAGCCCTCAATTTTGGATTGTCTGATATTTTGTAATGGTAAGAATGAGGTCATTTCATTTTCAGTTAGAATATCTCCAGTGCTGTGATGCTGTGTCATTTTCAGTACACCATATCAATGACTCCATGCATGATGTTCGTAACTCATTACTGGTGATGTTAACCTTGATCTTGATCACTTGGGTAAGGTAGTATCTGCTGGGTTTCTCCATGTAAAGTCACTATATTTCCCTTTATAATTAACACATATCTTGGGAGATATCCTTTGAGAGTATGCAAATATCCTATTTCTATTCAAACTTCCACCCACTAATTTTAGCATGCATCTGTGGAACCTGTGTGCAACATTTATTACTGTGGTGTTTACCAAATAACAATGTTCTATTTGCTTCCTGCTTTAAACATTAGGAACTCCTTTAGGTTGGCCTTGCTCCTGCTTTAACCAAGAAATGTGACCCAGTTGACACTGTTCTGGTTACAGGCTTAAATTATTTATTTTTAAATAAAGTTTATTAGTGAGAAAAAGAGAAAGAAGGAGTTCATGGCAGAAAGACCTGCCATGGGCAGGTGTAAGTCTTATGGCTAGACAGCTTTCACTCTCAGGAGCCTCCAGACACCACATAATAAGTTCAACTCTCTTGCTGGGGAGACCACACAGAGAGGTGGAGGCTCTAATGCTACATGTTGAGAGAAAGGCCTGGCTTTCCCAGCTAACTCCAGCCTTCCAGCCAATCCACTAAAGCACCAAATACGTGAGGGAAGCATCTTGCACGTTCCAATCCAAATAAGTCCCCGGATGACTGCTGCCACTGCAAGATGTATACCTCACATAGAGTAAAGGCTGGCTAGCTGATGCAGGAAACCTAAGGAATTGTGAGAGATTAAAGTAGGATGCTCTTCTAAGCCACTAAACTTTAGGGTGTTTTGTTGTGCCACAATCAATAATCAGAACCCCTTCTGACATGCTATGTCATCTTTCTGTTCCGTTTTTTTAATGACAGAAGCATCTTCCTGTTATCGATGGGACTCAGATCCCTCTGGTTGCTGTACTGATGAACATACCTTAGGAGGACACAGGCAGCAAAGAGATTGCTCGAAGGCTATGATCATCCAGGTTGAGATGGTGGTCTGTAGCACAGTGAAAGCAGCAGGGCTGGAGATGGTTAGAGTCTAGATTTGTTTAGTGGATGAGGCTTAAGAGCAAGAATGAAATTGAGAATGACTCCAAGCTTCTGAGCCTGAGCAATCTGAAGGAAGGCATTACCATGTCTCTTCCTTTTTGAAGCTAAACTTGAAAAAATTACCTATTCTCACTTGGCTGAAGCATTTTCAGGGGAGGTAATCAGAGTCTGTTGCTAGACACATTAGATTTGGGATGCCCATGAGACATTCAAGTAGAAATGTGAAGAACACAGGAGACTGGGATGTAGAGTTGAAGCCCAGAGATCTAGGCTGAGACTACAGACAGATGGCATTTAAAGCCTTGAAAGTAGATGGGACCACCAAGGAAAACACACAACTGGAGAAGACAAGAGGCCTAAGAATTGAACTAGGGCCTTCCACAATGGAAGTTGAGAAGAAGAGAAGCCAGCAAAGGAGATAGAGGAGAAACAGCCTATGGGGTAGGAGGAAAATCAGGAAGACCTGAAACCAACAGCAGCCATGTGGAAGGATATACGAAGAAGGAAGAAGAGGAAGAAGTAAGCAACTAGATAAAAACCACTGAGAACTGGCTGTGACTTTTAGCTACAGGGACAACACTGGTGACCATGACAAGAATATTTTTCAGTGGGCAGAACTGAAAAAGCCTTATTGGAATTTTTAAAAGACAATGGATGAATGGCAGTGGAGCCAGCAGACAGAGATCATTTTTTCAAGGAGCTTAGCTCTAAAGGGAAGGAAAGACAGGCAAGAAGTTGGAAAAGAGTCAGGAATGGGAAGAAGAAGGAATCAAAGAGAATGCACAGGTGGGATCGAGAGGATGCAGCCTCTAAATGGGAGCTAAGTCTGGAAACAGCAGGGATGCAAGGAAAACTCAGAGGCCCAGCTTATATCAAGTTATAAAGCTGCTCACACAGATCAGCAAGGTCAGAAGAAACGGGAGGAGAAGCCGGTGGAGACAGGGCAAACCATCAGGCGGTTTCCAGATACTTCTCCCTCTCCTGCCTGCCTCTGACCAGGGCTGTTCTGACTGGAAGGAGAAATGGCATTTTTTAAACAACTGGGAAAAAATTGAATATGGATTGAGTATTAAAGATATTACTAAGCTATTCATTTTGTTGAGTGTAACAGTGAAATTGAGGTTACATTAAAACAAGTCATCTTTATGTGTTAGATACTTTTGAAATGATATAACTGGGATTTGCTACAAACTACTCTAGCAGGAACGAGTAAATAAGGACGTTGGAAGTTACAAGAACAGGATGTTGGCAACTTCACAGCACCTGACAAGCCCTGAGAATGAGTATCTGAAAAAATCTTTATAGAAGTAATGTAGGGACAAGAATAGAGGTATACGGAATGAGAGAGAGTACAAGCTTTGAAAAATATTCCCTGAGAAAACTGTCACCCTTAGAACAGGCCTATTTTCCTGGGAGAACTAGCTAGGGTTGATCCCTTGATGGGACATTGTAGAACACAGATGTCAAATTAGCAAAGGAACTCCCCTTCATGGTTCAAAATGCACACCTACCTGAAGCTGGGCTTTCAGGAGTCCTGGAGTCTCCGCTTTCCCCAGAAGGCAGTCCTCTCTGGACAGGCAGGGGCCAAAGGAGGCAGAACAAGAATAATAAAGGTTCAGGAAAATCAATGGAAACCCTCAAGCTTCAGCAGGGTAGTGCCTCCTCTTCCTTAATGATATCAGGAGTTGACCTGCCACAGAAGAAAAAAACTGTGGGTAGCTTCCTGGGAAGAGTTGGGATACAGGTTGAGAACAAAGCCTGCCCTGACATGCTTTTGACAGTGAATATGAGGTGATCCTCTCTGTGCTTCTATTATTAATAATGGAAGGTAATGTTTACAGAGCAGGTGGCATACGCCAGAGACTGTGCCAGGAACTGTGAGTTTTACCTCATTCTATCCTTACAACAAACCAATAAAGTAGATGGTACTATCCTAATTTTACTGATGAGAAAACTGAGGGACAGTGAGTTCAGCCTCTTGCCCAAGGTGATACAACTATAAAGTGACAGGGCCGAGGAAATCTAGCTGTGGAGACCATGATCTTAAACAGTAAGGGCAGTGACGGTGAACCTCTGTGAGTTGAAATGATTCTGCTTGTGTTCACTTTGAGATTAATAAAGGTTGGTCATGAAGTGACAGCTGTTGGATCTGGGTGATGGACATGTGATCTGTGGAATTTTGTCTACTTCTGGCTGTTTGAAATTTCTCTACAATAAAAAAATCAAATGGGATTTAAAATCCCAAAGCCATACCAGAGAGGTGAGAATCTGATTCTTGTGACAGATGACGGTCTCTGGGACCTTTGAAAAACCTGTCCACTAGGACCCAGACTGACCTCCTTCTTCCAAGGACCGAGACCAGGGGCGACTACCCGAATTGAGACCCTAAGTCGTGCCAACATAGTCACCCCAGATTCTGTCCACCTAGGGATCGTTTGGCCAAGATAGCCTGCCCCTCACCTCAATCTTCCAAAGCTGAGGGGGTAACTGGGCCCAAAAAAGACTAGCCCCCAAATGGCCAGAAGCTCAGAGATGCATGGCCCCAAGGAAGGTCACCACACTACTGAAATGTCTGTAAAACCAATATGTCTGTATAACCGATAATAACCTTGTTTGACATAAGCAACTAAATCTTCCATTTTAGTTGCATGCCTGCTGCCCATATGCAGCCCCTCCCACATGTAACCAGAACTGCTCTGAGCCCCTGAGCTGTAACTTCCCCCTTTTCTTAGAAATCCCCTTCCCCCTATATCCTGTTAAGCAAACAGCAGCTGGCCCATGGCCAAACAAAGCAAGCAAGTATCCGCAAATTTTTCCATCCCTGACTCTGACCCCTCCCTGAAATATAAACTGTAATTGCGAAAGTTGTGGTTTTGCCTATAAAAGCCTCCTGCTTGCTTTGCTCAGGGATCAAGAAGTTTTTAGTGGTGTTAGCCCACTCTCGGCTGCCGGCTATTAGAGGTCTCAAATCTGACTCTCTGCGCATTGGCTATTACTTTCTTGCACTCTAGTCACAACAGTTGGAGGACCCAGCAGAATCAATCGCCAAACTTGGGAGGCAGCCCCGCTCGGCTCTCCCTGGCTCGATGGAGATGTTATATGGGAGATGCCCCCTGACTTGTCACAAGGCCCCATAACCTCGTCAAGTTTGGAGTGGGTTGACGTGACTGCTGTCTTCCCTTCACTAAATCTGAGTCCACCTGCACTCTCCGGAGAGGTAAGAATCTGTTTATCCTGTTTCTTCTGTTTATGGCCATAATTCTGTCAGGGAGGTCGGAGCCTCATGAGGTTGCTCCTTAGGCTCTGTTCAGTGACCCAAGACGTTGGTAGAACAGAGTCTCAGTTTAATATTTCTGTTTGGATATCTCCTTGATGTCTGTATGCTTATGCAGTTTCTGGACCTGTCGTCCTTGGCCTCTTTTCTGACTTTGGGCAATGAGGGCAGTCCTTGGCCTCTTTCCTGGATCTGCCTGATTGCCCTCATTGCCCAAAGTCAGAAAAGCCTAAGTCAGTTCTCGTCTTGCCCTCCACTGGGGAGGCAGAAAATGACTCGGACTGAGGAGGGCAGGGTTCTTTTTCCTTAGGCCCCCAAGAGCCCATAGTAACCACTGCTATTGGAGGCCACCCCGTCTAACTCTTGGTGGACACCAGGACAGAAGTGTCGGTCCTAAAATCATCATTAGGGTCTGTATCTGATAAACAGATTTTTGTTCAAGGGGCAACAGGCGGTCACAAACTGCAAGCTTACCTCTGACTGAACAGTTGACTCGTTTCTAATGGCTCCTGACTACCCATACCCCCTTATGGGCTGTGATTTGCTTCAAAAACTAACATTTGATAATGTTATTGACTGTTCCGCTTTCCAAAGAATACCTCCTAGTTTCTTCATATTCTCCCATAGAAAATGTCTTGTCAAGCTTACTACTACAGTTACAATGGGAGTTTCCTTCAGTCTGGGTGGAAACCACCCAGGATTGGCGAAGCATCACCCTCCAGTCTGTTAGGTCTGTTGGCGTCAGCCACTCCTGTTCACGTTCATCGATACCCTATGAGTTTGTAGACTCAGAAAGGAATTGTTCCCCATATTAAAGGGCTTTTAGCTGCTGACATTCTAACGCCCTGTCAATCTGCTTGGAGTACTCTGTTCTTACCAGTTAAAAAGGCAGGAACATCTGATTACTGGCCTGTTCAGGACTTAAGAGAGGTCAATAAGTGGGCTGAAGCGATCCATTCTACTGTCCCCAACCCATACACTTTGCTCAGCCTGCGTCCTCCTCAACACCAGGTGTACACTGTGTTGGACTTAACGGATGCCTTCTTTTCCATTCCTTTGTTCCCTGCCAGTCAACCCATTTTTGCTTTTGAATGGACAGATCCTGACTCGGGAGATACTAGTCAACTAACTTGGACTCGGTTGCCACAGGGATTCAAAAATTCTCCGACTCTTTTTGGGGAAGTCTTGCAACGGATTTGTCAGGGTTTCGTACCTTGCACCCTGAATGTACTTTATTCCAGTATGTAGATGACTTCCTGCTCATGGTTGCAGACTTGGATACTTGTTTAAAAGGTACTAAGGCTCCCTTACAGCTTCTTCAAGACCTGAGCTACCATGTCTTGGCTAAAAAGGCACAGCTCTGCTCAATTGAAGTTTCCTACCTGGGATACCGGCAGAAAAAGGGTAACCGAGCCCTGACATCGGCCCAGAAAGAAGTCATCCTTTGGATTCCCACACCAACAACAAAGAAACAGGTATGAGAATTCCTGGGGGTGGCGGGGTATTGCCAACTATGGATTCTGAGATTTGCTGAAATTGCCAAGCCCCTGTATACAGCTACTGCAAGGAACCAGCCCCTAAAATGGACTGCTACCAAGGAACAAGCATTCCAACAGTTAAAGATGGCTCCTACCCAAGCGCCGGCTTTAGCCCTCCCAGATGTCACCAAACCTTTCCACTTGTTCATTCATGAACAAAGGGGAATTGCAAAGGGGGTCCTCACTCAAACCTTAGGACCCTGGAGAAGACTGGTAGCTTACCTGTCAAAGAGACTGGACCCAGTGGCCTCCAGCTGGCCCTCTTGTCTCTGGGCCACTGCAGCCATGGCCATACTAGTTAAAAAGCAGATAAATTGACTTTCAGCCAAAGCCCAGCTTTGACTGCTCCCCATGCTGTCAAGACTCTACTACAGGGAGCCTCCGCCTGCTGGATGTCAAATACCCATATCACCAATATCAAAGCCTCCTACTTGACCAACTCAGACTAACTTTCTCTCCTACCCAATGCCTCAGTCTGGCTACCCTACTCCCCGCTGATAATCCAGAAACGCCAATGCTTGACTGCGAAGACATGATGGATATCTCTCAGGCCAGTTGCTCTGATCTTCAGGACACTCCCTTAAGCCAGACTGATGCTGTCCTGTTCACGGATGGCAACAGTCTGGTAATAGGAGGAGTCTGCAAGGCTGGTGCTGCGGTAACCATGGCTCATGATGTGATCTGGTCACAGTCTCTGCCCAATGGCACGTCAGCTCAAAAGGCTCAGTTAATTGCCTTACCTCAGGCCCTATGCTGGGGAGCAGGGAAATGGATAAACATCTTCACTGACAGCTGATATGCTTTTGCTACTCTCCATGTGCATGCTATGATCTGCAAGGAACGAGGATTTCTGACTGCAGCAGGTAAGACTATAAAAAACAAGGAGGAAATCTTAACCCTTTTAGAGGCCATATGGCTCTCTAAGGAAGTAGTTGTCATTCATTGCAGGGGACACCAGAAGTTGGACACTCCAGAAGCAACTGGAAATCATCTAGCAGACCAAGCGGCTTGGGCAGCAGCAAAACTTCCAGTTGAGCCCCTGGCAATCCTGCTAACTAAGACTTTTCCAGTCCCTTCTCTTCCACAGCCCACCTACACTCAAGAAGAAGAAAGACAAGCAGAACAAGTGGGGGCTCACAAAGATCCTACCTACCGGATGGTGGGTCAAGGATTCCAAGATCATCCTGCTGAAGTTCGTGGATATACTCTGGTAAAACAATTGCTTCTACCACCCACTTGGGAGGTACCAAAATGACTGAACTGCTAAATCGCTTTTATCATATCAATGACTTGAAATACATGGCCACTAAGACAGCCACTATGTGCCTGGCTTGTACCCAAGTTAATGCTAAACAGGGTCCGAAACCAACCATCAGCATCAGGCCCAAGGATTTAACCCCGGAGAAAAATGGGAGGTGGACTTTACTGAAATAAAGGCTCGCTATGTGGGCTACAACTACCTACTAGTGTTTATAGATACTTTTTCTGGATGGGTGGAGGCCTTTGCCACCAAAAACAAAACCGCACTTACAGTTACAGGGTATTTGTTAAACGAAATTATTCCCAGGTTTGGGATCCCTCTCTCTATTGGCTCTGACAATGGCCCTGCCTTACCTCATCCATCATTCAACTGGTCAGTAAAGCATTAAACATCGACAAGAAATTACACTGTGCTCACTGACCACAAGCTCTGGACAGGTAGAATGCATGAACTGGACTTTAAAATCTACTTTAACCAAATTAATAATAGAGACTGGTGAAAAATTGGTAAATCTTTTGCCTCTGGCCCTTCTCCGGGCTTGATGCACCCCCTATAAGACTGGGTTTACTCCAAATGAAATCATGTTTGGAGGACCCCTTCCTTTGTTACCCCGGATATGGGATCCTATTCTTGAAGAAATTACTAATCAATCCCTGTTAAAGTGTCTCCAGTCCCTCCAACAGATCCAGGCTACTGTCCACTCCAATGTCCGTGCTGTTTTGCCAACTCCATCATCCATGCCATGCCATCCATTCCAGCCCGGGAACCTGCTCTATGTCAAAAAGTTCCAGAAAGAAGGACTGATCCCAGCCTGGAAGGGACCCCACATTGTCATCATCACCATCCCAACAGCACTCAAGGTTGATGGAATTCTGGCTTGGATTCATCACTCGCGAGTCAAGAAAACTGGATTCGATGACCTCGATGATGCCACTCCACCCTCGAGTATTTGGACTGCTTAGAGGGACCCTTAAAACCCTCTCAAGATCACCTTCCGAGCTTAGCATCTTGATCTGCCCCAAAATGAACAGCTACTCCCAGAAATGACCATCACAAGCTAAGACTCTCTTGTTCTTATTCTGATATTCCTTAGCCCATATGCTCAGGAGTGAGGCCCAACATCACACCTGGTACTCCTTCACCCTTACCAGGGGGGAACAATATGAGATACTGAAAATTGGTCAGATAGTCAGTCTCTCAACCTGGTCCTATTCAAGACAGACTTATTAGACCTGTCAGGCCAAAGAGGAAGTAGAGCTAGCAACATCTCAGCCAAGAGCTATCACGACCCAGGGATCCCCTCAAATGGAAAGGTTTCCCCTCTCTATAAAGACTTAAGAAACATAGACTTCTACATATGCCCAGGAAAGCCCACTAATGCTCTCTGTAATCAGGCTTACCAATTCTTTTGTCCACGTTGGGAATGTGTCACCATTGCCTCCTATCCCAAAGGATCAAATGACACCTCCAAAATTACTGTATGGAGGGGTGCCCAAGGAAACCATCCTGGTCACTCCCCAATATATGTAAAAGTTAACCCCTCTCTCCTTTCCTGGGATATGGGCTTCACACGGGGCATAGTCTCTATCTAAATGGTTATGACTCAGGGGCTCTTTTCACCATCCAACAACAAATAATCATCTGCAGGACCCAAATGGGGCCATCTGGGATTGGACCATTGTCAGGACTTAATGACCCCTTATTTGGCTATCATCAGCTGCAACCACTATCCAAGCCATCTCCCAAATGATGCACTGACCCACCTCCATCTCTACAGATGCCTGAGGGGTTCCTGCCCCCTATGGCAGCCCCAAAGACATTTCTGAAAACTCCCGGTCCAGAACACCAGCCACCTAGCCTTTTTCCTATATTAACCCACATGCCCCATCTGCTTAGCATCACCTAGCAAGAATTAGCTTCAGATTGTTGGCTTTGCCCCTTTCTACATAGGCCTAGGATCTGAGGCTCCCATTGTCACCCATGATGACAAAACTACATGTGAAAATTCTCAGAAAATAATTCTTGTCACCCTTGGGGATGTAACTGGAAGGGCCTCCTGTTTAACAACCTCTCCATTTGCCAAAGTCTGTAACTTGTCTCTTAACTATAACTGTGTCTGAATCCACAGCCTATATGGCTCCAGCTAATACTTGGCTTGCTTGTCATACAGGCCTTATGACCTATATGACCACTGAAATGTTAACTAATAAGCCTGTCCTATGCGTAACTGTCCGTGTGTTGCCCCAAATATATGCCTATAGCGGTCCTTAACGTTCCCTGTTATTAAATCCTCCTGGTCTCCCAATAACTCGCCAAAAATGTGCTATCTCATTTCTCGTGCCAGCCTGAATTGGGTTAAGCATAACCGGAACCACAACACTCAGCACCGCAGCCTTAGTTCGTGGAGAGTTAGGCTTGGTTAACTTTGCACAAGTTATCAATTTTGATTTAAAATATATGCCATCTGCCATAGACCAGGTCCATGACCAAGTAAATTCCCTTGCAGAAGTTGTCCTCCAAAACTGGAGAGGCCTAGATCTACTTTTCTTATCTCAAGGGTGACTTTGTGCTGCTCTTGAAGAATCCTGCTGTTTCTATGTCAATAAATAAGGTATTATCAAGGTTGCCCTCCGTAAAGTCAAGGAAAACATAGACCAGCAACAAAGGGAGCTAGACAGTAAGTCTTGGTTCCATTCTCTGTTTGACTGAAACGCATGGTTAACAACTCTCATCACTAGTTTAACAGGTCCTCTTGTCCTTCTCCTTGGTTTACTTGTGGGGCCCTGTATACTCAATTGGTTTGTCCGTTTCGTCAAACAGCTCATCAGCTCTGTAAAACTCATGTACATTAAAACCCACTATAACCCTTTGTCAACAACTGACAAGTCAATCATTTAACTCACGCACAAGTAAAAGGAGGAAATGAAATGTCTGTAAAACCTGTATGTCTGTATAACCTATAATAACCTGTAAAAGCTTGTCTGACATAAGTAACTCAATCTTCCATTTTAGTTGCATGCCTGCTGCCCAGATGCAGCCCCTCCCGTGTGTAACCCGAACTGCTCTTAGACCCTGAGCTGTAACTTCCCCCTTTTCTTGGAAATCCCCTAGCCCCTACATCCTGTTAAGCAAACAGCAGCTTGCCCACGGCCAAACTAAGCAAGCAGGAAGCTGCAAATTGTTCCATCCCTGACTCTGACCCCTCCCTGAAATGTCAACTGTAATTGCGAAAGCTGTGGTTTTTGCCAATAAAAGCCCCCTGCTTGCTTTGCTCGGGGGTCGAGAAATTTTTAGTGGCATTAGCCAGCTCTCAGCCCCCAGCTATTAAAGGATTCAAATCTGATTCTCTGCGCCTTAGCGATTACTTCCTCACACACTCCGGTCACCACACTACCACCTGAGAAAGATCATATTCCCCAAACGCCTACTTATTCAACTCCCTGAAAAAACCTGTAGATTTTAAGGCATAAGCGACCCCCAGCCCAGTACCGCAATTTCAGCCAAGGCCGAACCTGTCACCACCCGCAAGAACCCCAAGACAGAAGGCCCGAGCCCCAACCCCGCCCCCGCCGGGTTTCACGGCTGAGCTCACTCAACTCCCCCAGAGAGGCGCGCCCACACCCCCAAAATAAGACATCCGGGAGAGCGTGGCCCGAGCCACGCCGGCGCGCCCCCGCCACTACCCCCTCCCCCGCGACATCCGCTCGGTCCCCAGGCTCAGCCCAGAGACCAGACGTCCAGGACCTTCCTTTCCGCGCAGAAAAGGGTACAGCTGCGGCAAGGGTCCTGCGGGAACCCCACTCACCAGCGCCACCAAAGAACAAGGAGTCGCTCCAACCACCAGCTGGGGTTCTTTTCCAGCGGGGCGCCGAGACTACACTACCCCGAATCCTCGGCACGGCGCGGGGACCACAACTCCCAGGATGCTCGGCGCAACCTGAGGCGCTCTGACGGCCGGAGGCTCCCATGGACCTCCCACGGTGCCGCTTCGGGTAGCGTGCTCCGTTCCTGGAGAATGGCCACTGTGGCTCCTGGCTTCCCCCCTCTTTTGTCTTAAAACCACGCGCATAAAAGACACGTAGAGAATGAAGGGGGCGGCTCACGGCCCTACCGCCCGACCCTCTCCCGGGACGCTTCGGTCTCGAAGACTACACTCCCCAGTAACCCCTGCAGCGATTCCTGTATCTGGTGCCGGGCCCGCCCCTCGGCGGACGGAAATGAGGTGTCGGGACCGCTTCCGCTCGGCTTCCGACCGGAACTTATCCGGCTGCTGGGTGTAGCAATGGTCATTGGTCTCCCTCATTTCTGCTGTGGGGTTGGAGCCCTGCGCCCCGCGTTCCGTGAGCGCTCAGGCGGAGCTTCGTACAGCACCTGTGCCTTTTAGACTTCGTTTAAAATCAAGGAGAGGCCAGCAGCCTCTTCGAGGTCTCATCCCCACGACGAGGTAGATCCGGTTTCTGAGCTCTAGCCCTCAATCTTAACACTGCCCTGCGGGTGCCCTGAGACCATTTTCTTAGTATTGAAGGCCACGAAGTTATAGGCTGACTCTCATCTCCTGGGGAGCAGAGCCTCGTTCTTACACCGGAGCATGGGGCCGGGCCTGCCGTCAGAGGAATCCCGGGGTCTTTGTTCGGGATCCTGGTTGAAAACAGGGCTGTGCTAGTGATCTCTGGGACACCCCAACTCGGGAGGAAGCCCCACTGCGCTTCCACCCCAGCGGCCTCTCGCTTCTCGTCACTTTCCTTGGACAGGATTTCTGAGACTTCGTCCACCAGGAAGACCAAGAAAACGACCAGGTGGCCTGAGAGCCAGGGAGAGATGAGAATTTCCTAAAGCTGCTTCTTAGCTTTCAAGGACAGATCTGTCCCTTATCTTCCCTGAGGCTGCATTGTTTGTTGTGAATCCCTGACCCAGGAGAGGTGTCCGTTCATACTGGGACTCATCTTTCCACATCCTTCTCTCCCCCACCCATGACTGGGTCATTCACCAAGAAATGAACTATTCAAAGTAGCACTGCAGAGATACCCGTGTTGCAGTGTCCAGTGATGCTTGCTGCACAGTAATGACATGTGTGACTGGCGTTGCATGGGCCTGGTTCTAAGAGACCAGAGAAGACTTCCAGCGTGAGGGGCTGCCTGAGCTGCCCCGAGGAAGTAGGCAAGATGAAGAGTTGGAGAAACACACCTGTGGGAAGGAAGTGTGGCCATAATCTCGGGGTCTGAGCCACTGGACAGACTGTCATGACCAGTGAGAGAGGTTTTCAGTAGCAAATGGACTTGCATCCAGCTTATTTGCATTTAGGCAGGGATGCCATCCAGATGTCCACATGTGGCATATAGGTATTTGGTGTGGCCAGCCTCCTGTTTAATGCTGAAAGTTTTCTCTTAATAATTAAGAGTTTCCATCTAGAAATCTGAATTGTCTGCTTTCCACAAACATTCCCTGCTGCTTTCTTCATCACCTCGTTCCCTCTTGGTACCCACACACTCCAGCTCACATCACCCTTACCTCATCTAGAATACCAGGCCTGCATTCCTTCCCTTTGTTCCTCTAAATCTAGCCTGTCCTTCAAGATGAAATAAATACCCAAGCCTCTTTCATGAAAACTTCCCTGGTCACAAACCTATCGTGATTTCTTGAGATTACTTTGACCCTGGCTGTACCTACCTTTTGGAAGCACAATGCCTGAATACTCACCCCAAATTTGGGATAGAACCTTGGCATCTATCCCTAGCAAAGCTTTTACCCTAAGAAAGTATGTAGTAATGTAGAAGAGAGGTCCTGTTTTGGAAAGTCAGTAGTTTAGTTGTTGGTTAGTTGTTGCTATGCTAAATGACCTGGATAGGTCATTTAACCAAGTGCTTCTTAAACATGTGCTTACATGTCACCTGGAATCTTATAAACGTGCAAATACTGGATCAGCTTGTCTGGCTGGAGCCAAGCATCAAGAATTCTCGAAAGCTTCCAGATGCTGCTGATGCTGCTTGTCCTTAGACCACATTGGGTGACAAGGATTTAACCAATGGGCCTCAGATCCTTTAATATAAACAGCTAAGTGAGAGAATCTCCAAATGATAAAAACCCAGGAGGGTTGGGATTCTACATGTTTTGTTTCTGTTTGTTGTCTTCTTATATTTAAAGCCCTCCAGGTTAGGAACTCTGTTTTTGCTTGTAAGCCCCATTATAGCTAAATTAGCATCTAGACCGGAGTCAGATGATGCTAGTTGGATAAAGAGTCATTTGTCCTGAGACCTAACCAGTCCTGAGACCAGGATCAATGACTGGAAGCCAAGCTCCAGAGGTAGTCAAAATCAGGACCTAGCTGTACCTGCCTTATCTAAAGTAACCCTTTTGCTCCCTTATTTTGAACTGCGACTGAGCATAGCAACAAGTGAGCAGGGCTGTGCTCAACATAGTGGGTTTTCTGATGCTCAGGGTTGCAGCTGTGAGTTTCTTCTAGGAGGTGAGGAGGCTCTGGCATCCTCAGAAGAACCTGAGGTAATGCTGAAGAACTGCAGCAACCTGGTCCCACTGGATTATGATAGCTTCTTTTGCAACTTAAAATCTGACCCACTGAGCAGCGTAAACCCACTCCAGCCCACCTCACCCTTACCTCATCTGGAATACCTTGCCTCCTCTCCTTTCCTTAGCTCCTTTCCAGCCTTTTCATGTTTTTTCAGGAACAATTCGTGGTTTTTTGGTACAGTTGAGAATAGATAGACAGGTGTGTGTGTGAGTTCAGAACTTACTCTGAGTTCTGAAATGGCACCTTGAACCCATGTCATACAGTTATCTCATTGCCTTTCCCTATGAGTTGAAATTCCACTTTTCCAAACTAAAACTCTTCACCTCACTGGAGCTGTCCAGAGGGAGCCACATCTGCTGGGGCCCTGTCCAGGTGAGAGGTGGCTCAGTGCAGGTGACTCAGCAGTCCACAGTTCAGAAAGGAGGAGATGTCACTGAGGTGCTGAAAAGAAAGCTGTTCTCTTGACTTTCTAGGCTGCTGTTTAGATTGCCTGACCCTGTGTCATAATAAAATACCATAGACTAGGTGGCTTAAACAACTGAAACTTATTTCTCAGTTCTGGAGACTCGAAGTCTGAAATCAGGGTGCCAGTATGATCAGGCTCTACTGAGGGCTGGCTTCCTGGCTTGCCGATGGCTGCCTTCTTGCTGTGCCCTCATGGGGTAGAGAGAGAGGTACCAAGCTCTCTGGTGCTTCTTACAGGGTCATTAATCCATCCCATCATGAGTGCCCCATCCTCATGACCTCATCTAAATCAGATTACCTCCACAAAGCCCCATCTTCAGAAATCACATTGGAGGATAAGCTTCTACTTAGGAGTTTTGAGGGATCACAATTCAGTCCATAGTGCCTTTCTTCCCTTCCAGGCTTTCACCTTTACCCGAGAGAGGGTGAAGGAGACAAAAGGCATAAGCTGACAAGGTCCTTATGTCTTAAAAAACACAAGCTTGACAAGGTCCTTCTGTTCCTGGCCTGGCTCCAACAGGAGCTTGGCCGGTATCTCTTTCTCTCGATGTTTGCCCCTGAGAATGTTGATTTAGCAGGATTCAGATAGTGTGATCGCTAGTCTGCATAGGCCAGGTGTAGCCTGCTTTAATAATAACTTGGTTTAAAACTTCAAAGAATGCAGAGGTTAGCAGTTTTACTTAGACTCTCAGAAAACAAAGATGTTAGGGCTATAGTAATCTTGCCAAGTTTGGCCTTATATAAAGGGCATGATGTGAGAATAAAATTGCTCTCACCTATTGAGGAGAGAGACCTCCCAATTCTGCTGTCTCTTTGTGTTTCTTTCCTCATTCCCTCCTCCTAACTCAGGCCCTGCTCACCAGAGGCTGGACCTCTACAAGTGGCGCCCGAACAGGGACCTGAGTACTGGGGATGGCATTGGTTGGAGATGAACCCTTGCGGAGGCTGGCTTTTCTTCTTCATTGAGTAAGTACTGAGGGCATAGGATTAATTATTGGGAGTAAAACATGGGACATTCACATTCTAAGGAATGCACTCTCTTTCTGCAGATGTTAAAATCTATGCTGAAAGCTAGAAGAACTAAGGTTACAGATAGACAATT
Organism: Carlito syrichta; assembly: GCF_000164805.1. Classification (NCBI taxonomy): domain Eukaryota; kingdom Metazoa; phylum Chordata; class Mammalia; order Primates; family Tarsiidae; genus Carlito; species Carlito syrichta. The sequence continues at coordinate 107,697 of NW_007248455.1, forward strand.
AGATAGATTTTTGCAGTTTATAGAGGAAGTATGTCTCTGGTTTCCTGAGGCCAGGACAGTTAACCTGATTACCTGAGGAAAGGTGGGTAATCATTTGAAAGATCATTATACAGTACACGGTCCTGAAGCCATGCCAGTAGATGTCTTTTCTCTGTGGAATCTAGTGGGGGATTGCTTAGACGCCTCTCATGAGTTTCATGGAGCAGGGCAGATTCTTCTGTCTTGCTTTAGGTGCCTGTGATGATCAGGAAGGATGTCGGAGTCCCGCTCCGACCTTGGAGGGAAGGGTTAGGACCAGCACTGGAGAATCAGGAGACGGCGAGAAGAGACCACTCGGAGGCAGTTCTTCTGGGAACAGTCTGATCAGGACTGAAGCCAATTTTATTCAAAACTTTTCCAACTTATATACCATTTTCTATACCCTCCAGCAGTGTGATAATTATTTACTGGGGGCGTACAAATTCCATGATGTATATTGCGGTTTACAAATTATGCATCACAAGACCATCACGAGACTTGCAAGTTCCAAGCAGACAATTCAAACTCCATGATGCCTGACGTACTTCTCAAAACTCACATCAAGGTCACAGGTGCACAATTTCAATTGTTCAAAATGTCTTCCATAGTGTTCAATAAATCATTCATATTATACTCTTTGTTCTAAACCCTGATTAATACAAAAACTTTCTAAGTTAACTCTAGGTTCAATCCAAGTTCACTGACTCCTAATATTTTTTAACGGTTGATATTATCAACTTAACACTATAATCTATAAGTTTACTTAAATGACTTAATTTTTATTTATTCCATTAACATATTATGACTCAACATAGTGCCCTGTAATTCTATAACAATTAATTCAAATCTTATTCCTTACCATGACTTATGTGAGTTTCATAAACCTAAACTTTAATTTTTATATGATCTAGTGATTGGACTTTAACCCAAAACTTAAATCTTTTTTCCTAGTACATTAATACATGGCTACGTGTAAAATTTCCTATTGTCATATTAGAAGCAAAAACAGCACCGTTGGGAAAATTTCAGTATACTAATCAAAGGATCTTAAAATTGGCCTACAGGAACAGGAACTAAAGTCATAATCTGAGAAAAGGAAACTTAAAAGTTTTCTATGAGTGCTTATTACTGTTTAAATCTTTTCAGTGGAAATTGTATCGTCTTAAATGTATGTTTTATTCAAACAAGTCTATTCTAAAAATCAAATAGTAGCTGTCACACTCTTGGATAATGGGCTGCACAGTTACCATGACAATGACCACGGGCTGAAGCACACGGAGTTTTGGCATGTAACAAAACTAGAAAAACGTCCTGCCTGGCTAGAGGCAGGGCAATAAAACTATTATGGTAACAGTTTCTAATCTTAATCCTAGGAGAAACTGCCTTTGGGAACAAGAGCTAACTAACCAGTCTACCAGGAAATAGAAGTTAAAAAATATCTAGAAAGAAGTAAAACATAGAAGGGACAAGGTCATAAAAAATAATTCTGCTATGCAACTTTCCATCAGGTGTATAGAGATTTACTTATAAGTTTTACTGCCATGTATGCACACTGGTCACTAATCACATGCCAATATTATAGGTATAACTGATATCCTATGTAAGAGGCGATCTTCCAGATGGGCCTTTACAGGCCTCAGCCATGTAGCTATAGATGTTGGCTCCCAACAGAAGGACACCTTCCTGAAGATTTTCAACAGGAGCTAGATGAGGCTGCTGCTTGGCATCACAATGATGTGATATTTGTGGCCACTCGAGTCTTTGTGACCGAGTTTCCTGAGCCTCCTAGCCTGCCTGCAGAAGAGGTCGAGCCCTCTGCTCCTTCTTTATCTATTGATACTTTTGCTCGACTTATGGATTTGCTTACTGTTTTAGCTAAAAAATGCTCAGTTTCGAAAGAGGAGGCACTGGTGTGTCACACTTTGAATTCAAAAGAAGAAGTGCCTTTATCTCACACTTTGAATTCGAAGGAGGAAATATAGGTGTATCATACCCCAATTTCTAAGGAGGAGATCTCTCCTGGAGATGGCAAGGGCCCCCTTTGGGTCCAGCAGCCCCTCAATTGGCACCGACTAGAGCCTTGCTCATGGATAACGGATCCATGCCCTCCCCCTTCTTGGCTCCCGTCCAAACTTGGCCGCCTGATATTAGGAGGCATCTGGTGCATCTCTCCCTTTTACAGAAGGCAGTTCAGTCCGCCTTGCTGCGGAGAAATGATTTGGAAGGATTTCACACCTATCTGGTAAAAGTTACAGGCTTTGACAACCAGGGTAGGGAGATCCAAGAGTATCAGACTTTGTCTCTTAAGTCCCTGAAGGACTTTAAAACTGCTGTGACACAATATGGAGCTACAGCACCATTCACATTAGCTATGCTGGAAACCATTTCACAAGAAGGCTTGACTCCCTCTGATTGGCATGTGGTTGCAAAGGCATGTTTGTCAGGCAGGGAATATCTGTTATGGAAGACAGATTTCTGGGATAGATGTAAAGAACAAGCTAAGAGAAATAGTGGAAGTGATCTGAATATGGTTAATTTGGACATGCTTTTGGGTCAAGGGGAATACTCCTTCCAAGAGGTGCAAATCCTATATCCCTGAGCTACATATGGTCAGATCAGTGGAGCAGCGTCGGGAGTATGGTGCCAACTGCTGTAGGCTGGAGTTAAGACAGAGTAGCTTTCAAAAATACATCAGGGACCTGATGAGCCTTACCAAGATTTTGCATCTAGACTGTTGCAGGCTGTGGGTGGATTGGTGGTAGATGGAGAGACAGGGACTCTTTTGGTAAAACAACTGGACTATGAGAATGCCAATTCTGCCTGCCAAGCAACCATCCGCCCCTATTGTAAGAAAGGGGATCTTTCAGATTATATTCGTTTGTGTGCTGATATTGGGCCTGCCTATATGCAGGGGATGGCCATGGCTGCAGTTTTACAAGATACTCCTCCCCACAAAATTTTTAATGTAATGAAATCTGGCAATGGAGAACTTGAGGTGCCTGCTTCAACTGTGGGCAAATGGGTCATTTCAGTAAGGAATGCCCTGTGCATAATCCCAAATCAGGACCACCCCCTAGAAGGGGCCGCCCTACATCTGTGTGCACACGATGCAAGTGGGGTGTCCACTGGACTAATGGATGCCACTCCAAAATGGATGCAAATGGAAATCCCCTGTCAGGAAACTTCAGAGGGGCCATCCCCGGGCCCCTCAAATAATTGGGGCTATGTCCTTCCACCCCCCTCAGCCCATGCCCAGCTTGCCTCCTCAGGGGAGTCATCTACCCAACAGGTCAGCAATCTCTACCGCACCACCCCAGGGAGTGCCGGATTGGATCTCAGTTCCTCCTCCCATTTCATATTAACCCCAGAAATGGGTCTACAGGCTATTCCCATGAGTGTGTATGGCCCACTCCCGATGACATGGTGGGACCATTACTGGGACGCAGCAGCCTTTCCCTGAAGAGCTTCCAAGTTCTCCCAGGAGTCATAGTCTCCGATTACACTGGTGAAAAAGCCATGGGAAATGCTCATGAACATTATTACTCTCACTGCAGGCATGAAAATTGCCCGATTAAGCCGGGCTCGGTGGCTCAGCCTGTAATCCCACGCCTTTGGGAGGCTGAGGTGAGTGGATTGCCTGAGCCCATGATTCGAGACCCGCCTGGGCAGCGAGACCTCATCTCTACAATAAATCAAAAAATCAGCCGGGCGGGGTAGCGCATGCCTGTAATTCCGGCTACTCAGAAGGCTGAGGCAGAAGGATCGCCGGAGCCCAGCAGGTTGAGGCTACGGTGGCCGGGAGCAGCCACTGCACTCCAGTCTGGGCAACAGAGTGAGACTCCAACTCAAAAAAAAAAAAAAAGAAAAGAAAAGAAAATTGCCCGATTAGTGTTACTCCCTTTGAAGAAAATGGGACGTATTGTCTCCTCACAAAAGCGAGGGACTAATGCCTTTGGTTCTTCTGATCATGCATATGTGGTGCAAGCCATTGGGGAAAAGTGGCCTGAGTATTCTCTGCATATAGAAGGCAAGACCTTCCGGGGCTTATTAGATACTGGGGCTGATGTCTCTGTCATTAGTCAGGCCCACTGGCCAACTTCCTGGCCTCTTCAGGAGGCAATGACATCTTTGCAAGGTATTGGACAGTCCAAACCTCCATTACAGAGTAGCCAGTTACTCAGGTGGACAGATGATGATGGTCATGAAGGAGTTTTTCAGCCTTATATACTTCCTTTTTCATCACTCAATCTCTTAGGGTGAGATGGCCTCCAAGCAATGGGAGTTTTGCTGTATAACCCCAGTTCTCAGATTATTTCCCAGATGCTTGATCAGGGTTACCTCCCAAATCAAGGATTGGGGAAATTTAATCAAGGAATGCAGTATCCACTAACCTCACCACTAAAAAATAGGAGGTTTGGCTTAGGTCACCCTGAGGCTTTTTGCTTGGCCACTGCTTCTTCTGAACCCCATCAGAAGACCGCAGACCCTATTACCTGGTTGTCTAATGACCCTATATGGGTGGAGCAGTGGCCACTTTTTGAGGAAAAGCTTACAGCGGCCACTGTACTTGTTCAGGAGCAGCTTGTGGCCAGTCATACTGAGCATTCAAACAGTCCTTGGAATGCTCCTATCTTTGTCATTAAGAAAAAATCAGGAAAATGGCATTTACTGCAGGATTTGAGGGCTGCTAATCACTCTATGGAAATTATGGGGCCACTACAACCTGGTCTGCCCTCTCCTGTAGCCATTCCAGATAACTATTTTCTTTTTATTATTGATCTTAAAGATTGCTTTTTTACTATTCCACTTTTTTACAAGGATCAAAAGTGCTTTGCTTTCTCATTGCCGGCTGTTAATTTTCAACAGCCGGTCCAAAGATTTCAATGGAAGGTACTGCCTCAAGGCATGGCTAATAGCCCCACCTTGTGTCAGACTTTTATGACCAGAGCCTTGCAACCTGTTTGATTATATTTTCCCAAGGCTTATATCATCCATTACATGGATGATATTCTTATTGCTCATCCTAATGAAGAGCAATTGCAGGAAATATTTTTAAAATTACAAAATTCTCTCCATAATGCTGGTCTTATTATTGCTCCAGAAAAGATGCAACGGGCAGCTCCTTATGAATACCTTGGGAGAATTATAAATGGGTGCAAAGTCCGGATGCAGAAACCCCAAATCAGAACGGATTCTTTAACCACCTTGAATGATTTCCAGAAGTTGTTAGGTGACATTAATTGGTTGCGCCCTTCTCTTGGAATTACCACTGCACAGCTCATACCATTCTTTGATATCTTAAAAGGAGATTCTGACCCTCGATTTCCACAGCATCTCACCCCAGAAGCTCTGGCTGCACTGCAATTGGTCCAGGAGGCTATTGCCCAGCAACAGATTTTTTGCATTTCTTTTGCTGATCCTTGGTCGTTTCTCATGTTGCTCACACCCTATTTACCAATGGGTGTGTTTTTGCAACAGGGGCCAGTAGAATGGCTACACTTACCATACTCACAGCAACACACACCATGACCCCATATTATGAATCTGTTGCCTTCCTCATTGCAAAAGGCCGGCCCCAAGCCAGGGAGCTTTTTGGCAGTGAGCCTGCTTTAATTGTAGTTCCTTACATTGCTCCTCAAGTGACTTGGCTCTGGGAAACATGCCCTGCATGGCAGTTGGCTGTAACTCACTTTACTGGGCAAGTAGATTCCATTATCCTCCTTCTCGTCTCCTTACTTTTGCAAAAAATCATTCTCTTATTTTTCCTCAGGTTACAAGCACCCAACCTTTACAGGACACAAAATTGGTTTTCACCGATGGATCTTCCTCAGGAACAGCTGTTGTCGCCAGTACTGTTTCCCACTTCTAAACAGGCTCAATGAGTGGAATTGTTTGCGGTCTGCCAGGTTTTTCTCCAGCTCCCTAACATGCATTTTAATTTGTTTACAGCTAGTCACTATATTACCATTGTTTTATCTCATTTGGAAACTGCTAGTTTGCCTGTCCCCGTTTCTTCTTCACTTTTACACGAAGTACTTTCACTGTTACAGGAGATTCAGACACGAATCCATGCCCGCACCACCCCTTTTTATGTTACAAATATTCGTGCTCATTCTGCACTGTCTGAGCCTTTGTCTGAGGGCAATGCTTTGGCTGACACGGTGCCCCGCTTTTTTGCTTTCCCATTGTCATCCCCTGCTTCAGTGGCTGCCGCTTCTCATGGCCTTCATCATCAGAATGCTCAAGGTTTACGTCGCCAATTTGCACTTTCCAGGGAAGCCGCATGTTAGATAGTTAAGGATTGTCCTGTTTGTCCACAGTTTCAGTACCCTCCTTCCACAGGTGTGAATCCTAAGGGCCTCTTGCCAGGACACCTCTGGCAAATGAATGTGACACATGTCCCCTCTTTTGGGAAGTCAGTTTATATTCACGTTACCATGGATACCTGTTCTGGTTTTCTTTTTGCCTCAGTTCCTTCAGGTGAGGCTGCTTGTTATGTAATAGCTCATTGCTTTGCAGCCTTTGCTGTTATGGGCATCCCTAAATCTATTAAGACTGACAATGGCCCTGCCTATACTAGCAAGACCTTTGCTAATTTTTGTGCCACTTTCCAGATCTCCCATTCCACCGGAATTCCCTATAATCCTCAGGGACAAGGAATTGTTGAAAGAGCTAGCAACGTTGAAGGTGCAGTTGCAAAAATTGAAAAGGGGGAAATATGGACATTCCTCCCCACATACTCTGTTAGCACATGCTTTATTAATTATCAATTTTTTCAATTTAGACCATGACGGAGTGTCAGCAGCAGAACATTTCTGGCTCCTGTCACCCAAGATGGAGGCTTTGGTCCACTGGAAAGATCCTATGACAGGGTTGTGGCAAGGGCCTGGTCTGGTACTCAGGGACAAGGCAGTGCTTGTATTTTTCCTAGGAATGCGGAAGGTCCCTGATAGCTCCCAGCCCAGCTCGTCTACCCCTACTCCAGTCCTTCGTTCCCACGTACAAGTGGGGATACTGATTTCCCCCATTCAGGAGGATGACCATCATCCCGCTGGGAATGGCGCCGGTTCAACAGACCCCTCGCTCCAGGGTGACACTATGGAGCAGGACCCTGGTGCAGGGGCAACTGAAGGCGTTGACTTCCCAAGCTGAACATCTGGTGCAGGAGCATGGCAGGAACGCTTCTGATCCTGCTACCCTGTACCTGGCTATGATGGCTGTGGTCACCTGCCAGGTGGGTGTGGTGGCCAGTGATGGATCCCCCTATTGGGCCTATGTGTCTGACCCCCCTCCCTTTTTAAGGGCGGGGGTCTGGGATGATTCCTTGGTCCCTGTATATGTTAGTAATGCTTCTTTACTTGGGTACCCTTCTACTAACTCTATTATTCCACAATGGGTAAATGGATTTTCTTATAAAGGACGCTCTTCACAGGTTCCCATTTGTTTTTCTCATTTTGGACACCCCACTACCGCCAGAGACCCAGGCTGTGTTCCTACTACTTTCACCTCTAAATATACTCATGGGTTTGTCCCCCATGGAAAACATCAGCCGTGGATGGAACAGGAGTCATATCCCTTTATGGGCCCCCTCGCTCTCGTACCACGTCTTCTACTGAAACCCCTCCTTTTGGGGTCCCATTATGCTCTGAGGCCGAAAACTTTTTGTTCTCCCATTTTCTCCCATGGCAGCAGTGCTGTGGCTACTCAGCACCGTATTCCCCATACTGGGAAGGGGTTATGGATTGGGCTACCCCTGATCCCTTAGCAAAGACTGAACTACAGTGTGCTGAGACCCCTGGTAGGTAGGTGGAGACTATCCTTTCCACCTCTGCAGGATGACCCCAATTGGAAACATATGGCTGCCAATCCTCATATCCCGTTTATCTGAACTTAATCGCCCCACTTACTATAGCACTCATAAAATATTTGCTTGTGTGCCCGCTCCTTATGTATTATTGGCCAGATCATGGGAAACTACTATGAAATCCTCTTTTCACTGAAATGTACCTATTATAATCTTACTAACTGTATATCTCCTGAGAATGGAGGACAACAAATTATGGTGTTACATCAACTGTCTTTTGTCATGATGCCTGTAAATATCTCTGGACCATGGTATCCAGATTCTAGTTGGCATGCTTTGTCTCAATTGTCTAATCTCCTTGATCACCCTCGCAGGTTTATTGGATTATCAGTAGCAGGTATTATTGCTTTAGTAACACTGATTGCCTCAGCTACTACTTCAGCAAGAGTATTGACTCAGGAGATCCACACAGCCCATTTTGTGGATCATTCGGCAAAGAATATTTCCACAGCACTGTCTCATCAAGAAACCATTGATGTGAAATTGGAAGCCAGACTCAGTGCCCTCGAGGAGGCAGTACTAGTCATTGGAGACCAGCTAACAGCTTTAAGAACCCGAGTGTCATTAAGATGTCATGCCGAGTTTCAATGTATCTGTATTACTCAAAGCCATACAATGACTCTGAATGGGACTGGGACTTGGTTGAAAATCATTTGCTTGGGATATGGTCTGCAAATATTTCCTGGGATGTTGTCCAACTGCACCAGGATATTGTGGGAATCTCCACTTCTTGGCCTTCTTTGCTGCCCATCAGTGACTTGGCTACAAATATCATGGATAAGATTATGCATTTGGTATCCACTCATAGTTTGTGGTCTACTATATATTCTATGATAGCATTTGGAGTTTTAATTTTGATTCTATTGTTTTGTTTTCCAGTTTGTATCCGAGCAGAAGGATGGGCCATCTGAGAACTCAGAATAGAGGTCCACAAACTGCGCTTAAAAGAAAAAGAGGAAATGGAGACAAAAGGCATAAGCTGACAAGGTCCTTCTGTTCCTGGCCTGGCTCCAATAGGAGCTTGGCCAGTATCTCCTTCTCTTGATGTTTGCCCCTGAGAATGTTGATTTAGTAGGATTCAGATAGTGTGACCTCTAGTCCGCATAGGCCAAATGTAGCCTGCTTTAATAATAACTTTGCTTAAAACTTCAAAGAACGCAGATGTTAGTAGTTTTACTTAGACTCTCAGAAAACAAAGATGTTAGTGCTATAGTAATCTTGCCAAGTTTGGCCTTATATAAAGGGCATGCTGTGAGGATAAAATTGCTCTCACCTATTGAGGAGACCGACCTCCCAATCCCGCTGTCTCTTTTCTCATTCCCTCTCCCCAACTCAGGTCCTGCTCACCGGAGGCTGTAACTCTGCAAGAGGGCATACCTTGTCCCCTTTCTCCAGCAGGAAACGGGCCTGTCTCTCACTGGGCTTGCCTTCTCTAGCTTACGCAGTCTGTCTGATCTCAGACAAGCACTAACCCTGTGCACTCAAGCCTGCCCAGGAAGTTGTGTGTTTAGTGTCAGAGAGATCTGACAAGTACCTTTTCTTAGTCCCACATGTATTCTTGCATTCTGACTCAACAGGTTTGACTTAGGACATTTGGTCCTAATTGGCTGTGATACAAGTTATTTGCCCTTCGAGATTAGTCAAGATCATGGTTTTCAGTGTATGAAATATAAAAGAGCAAAACTCCGTTAATGTGACCTGAAGCCAATTTAACAGCATTAACTTTAAAGAGCCCATTGCACTCTAAGGAAATTGAGAGAAGAAAAAATAAGCCTTTTGTTTTTACAATTTCTAGTGTTCTTTATTCCATCTGTATTAACTTCCTGTTGCTTTAAGAACATCTTTTCCCTTTTTTTTTTTTTTTGAGTCGGAGTCTCACTCTGTCGCCCAGACTGGAGTGCAGTGGCCACTCCCGGCCACTGCGGCCTCGACCTGCTGGGCTCCGGCGATCCTTCCACCTCCGCCTTCCGAGTAGCCGGAATTACAGGCGCGCGCTACCATGCCCGGTTGATTTTTTTTTATTTATTGTAGAGATGAGGTCTCGCTGCCCAGGCGGGTCTCGAACCCGTGGGCTCAGGCAATCCACTCACCTCAGCCTCCCAAAGGCGCGGGATTACAGGCTGAGCCACCAAACCCGGCTCCCTTTTCTTATAGTGTAGATTTGATGACAATTCTGTGTTGGTTTGTCTGGAAATGTTTTTATTCTGCCTTCATCTGAGAAAATTATTATTATTATTAATTGGATATTGAATGGGTTGATTTTCCTCTAGCACTTTAAAAGACATGTTTCCATTTTCTTTTGACCCCCTTGCTTTCTGATGGGAAGTCAGCTTTAATTGATACTGCTGCTCCCTGGGTATAATGCTTCCAGGTTCTCTGGCTGCTCTTGAAGTTTTGTTTTGTCTTTGGTTTTCAGAAATTTGACATCAATATGTCTAAATAGATTGTTATTTGATATTTATCCAATTTGAGGTTCATTGAGATTCTCTAATCTGTAAACCAATATTTTTCATTAAATTTGGGAACTCTGGCTGTTGTGTCTTTAAGTAATGTTTCAGGTCCTTTGTTAATTGCTTTTCCTTTCCAGTCTCCACTTACACATATGTTAGATCATTTGACATTATCCCATAGTTGACTGAAGTTCTAGCCAACTTTCTTCAGTATGTTTTTCTGTTTACCAGATGGGTTAATTTCTATTAAGTTCACTGAACCTTCCTTTTACCACCTTCAGTCTTTTTTAAGCCCATCTAGGAAAATTTTTAATTTCATTTATTGTATTTTTTCTTCTAGAATTTCCACTTTTTAAAAAATAATCTTCACTTTTCAGATGAGATTTCCAGCCCCACTTATTCCTTTACAATGTACTTATTTTTCTTTAATATATTTATTATAGTGTCTGTAAAGTCTTGGTCTAAGGAAACCTCTGGGCCATCTCAGGATCTGTTTCTGCAACTGCCTTTTTTCTTGACAATGGTTCACACTTCTTGTTTCTCTGCATGTTTTTTTAAATCTTATGCTGGACATTTTTGTGACATAAGACTCTAAATTCTCTTATGTTCCATTGAAATATTTTTTGTACCTATAAGCAGTTTAATTACTGGATAATTATTTTGAACATATGCAGGCTTAATTTTATGCTTTGTTTGGGTAGATCTTGGAAAGTTCAAGGTGTTTCTTAAGCTCATAGCTTGGCAGGACTCAAACTCCAAATTCTTTAACCAATGCAGATATTGTTAAGTCTTTATCATCAATTCTATTAGAACATATCTAGAGAAGACCTACAATAAGATGTGAGTGGTCCTTATTTCTATGGCGTGGCCTCTCTGGTTTCTCAGCTGAATGATTGAGGTGTTAATGAGGTTTGCTCATTCTGATTCAGCCAGAATTTCTATACTTGCCAGCTCTGCTCAACTTCTAGTATTTCCGTTTTTCTCTGAGTCCCATAGCTGCTGTTTTCTGGTTATAACTGCAAATTGTACCTTGTACAAGCAAGACCCAACTTCAGCCAAGGATGGGTTCTGCCCCCTCTGCACAGCTGCCTTTTTTCTGAGATCCATCCTACCAATTTCGTCTTCTTTACAACCCCCATTTTTTTTTTTTTTTTTGCCTCCTCGCCTCAGTGGGACCAGTATGTACTGGCCCCACCATCCTGTGTCATGGCTGGGAAGTTCTCCCCAAGCGGTTAGCCAGGACAAATATGGCCTCATCTTGTGAGTTTCCTCTCTCTCTCAAGAACCAGTTTTGTGCAACCCATGTTCTAATGTCTGAAAATAGCTGCTTCATACTTTCTCCAGTGTTATGGTGTTAATGATGGGAATGACAGTCTGGTACCAGTTGTTCCATCTTGGCCAGCAGAACAATTTCATTGGTAACTACTTTAAATTACAAGATTGATATGTTTCTGACCATCCTGCTTCTAGGACTAAATCCCTATACAGGCAACTAACTTGTTAGAATCAATAAGATCATGGGTACATGAGGAACTTTAACTGAGTGTTGGGTTTGTCCCTCTTCCTCTGAAATACCAGTGAGGTACCTTTTATTAGGGCATTCTACAGAAAAATCATCAGCTGCCATTGTGATTTTTTTTGAGTTAATGTGTGTTTTTACTTGACTCACAAAAATATATTTCATGGGTTAATGATATTCTTTAACCAGTTTTGAGTTAAAATAAAGTTAGTTAATTAGTTAAAGTGTTTAAAGGTATGTGATTGGTATTACTCTTCTTGGGACCTCAACATGCGTATTTCAACTATGAGACCTTTTAATTTTTTTGTAAAGCTTTATAGCATATAATTATGTGTATTGCAGGACATAACTAATTGCACTCTTTACATTCAACTAGTTAGTGTCCTTGTGCAAGTTGAGTTCATTACACTTTTAAATTAAAACTGCAGGCATATTTTTAAAAACACTTAAAGAATGTACCAAATTTACTCTGGATTCATGTTTTCATGCAAGGTATGATAACCACACAGTATCAATCTTGGAGGAAGGAGGGAGTCTGCTCCTGAGGAATGGTTTTATGTCATTATTTGGTTTAATGTACCTATGTTTATTGGTGAAATCCCAAGTGGCTCAATTGTCTCTCATCAATGTGCCTGTTGAGCTACAGACTTTCCTGGAGGAGTTGGAAATACTGGTTTCTGTTGTTTTGTGTGCAGGCTTCTCCCTTGGCTTTGAGTATCTGAATTTAGTAGGATACACTTGAAACCTGTTTCTGATGATGGTAATCATGGCATGTGTAAGCTGTGTCTATTATACAGATTCAATAGAAGAGCTTTATTTATTTGTTTGTTTGTTTATTTATTGTTGTTGAATTGGAGTCTCACTCTGTCACCCATGCTGGAGGGCAGTGGCATGCTTATGGCTGCTGCAGCCTTGACCTGCTGGGTGCAGGCAATCATTCCTACTCAGCCTTCCAAGTAGCTGGGACTATAGACATGTGCCACCACACCCAGCTCATTTTTTAAAATTTTACTGTAAAGATGTCTTGCTATGTTGCCCAGGCTTATCTCAAGCCCCTAGGTTCAGGCAATTCTCTCACCCCAGTCTCCAAAATGCTGGGATTACAGGCATGAGCCACTGCACCCGGCCCAGAAGAGCTTTAAATCACTTGCTGCAAAGATACCAAATAATTTGCTCTGGATATTTATGGATCAAACAAGATGGCATTTGTGTGCAAACTGTCACTTCAGGTTGTATTTAGATAAATGCTTCTGAACACAGAAGTTCAAAAAACAAGCGATTTGGTTGTCCCAGGCAGGATAAACTCTGCTGTTGGATTTGCTTTGTGCCTTGGTTTCAACAGGAAGTTGGCTGAAGGAATCTCTACAAATGCAAGTTATACTGTTTTTGTCTTTGCTACTAATTGTTGCTGCTGTCAAGTGCCTTGTTATCAGGATATTAATACTTTGACAGAGCTACCAGCTCATCAGTTCAACCACAGATGATTCTGTGCCAAAAGGAAATTGAAGTGACTCCGATAGATACAAATAAATCTAGTGAAAGTGACACAAAAAAGAGCATGGAAATACAGAACTGAAAACCTGATAATGTGGGTGTTATTTGTGTGGTCTCATCATTCTAGGGAGAGAGAGGACCAAGAGATGGGACAGTCAAGGGAAATTCCTCATTTGTAATAGTACATGCTTAGAAAATAATACAACAATGCTGACTTCCTTCGGCTAGCTGTTAGGAGCTATCAACTTTGCATGACCCTAGTAGGGCAAAACTTCTTGGCTCTCACTCAGGACTGTTTCCTGACCTCTGAAAAATGGAACCTTTTTCATCAGTCATAGTCAATCATGTGACAATTCTATGAATTCCTTCTGACTTGTCCATAGTGCTAGCTTTTAACCCTTAATGAGCACAGCCACAATAAAGCACTTTAACTTTTAAAACACTTGAAATTGCCCCCTTATTGAACAACTTGAGAAGTTTTTCAATGGCACATGTAATAGACTCTACCCTTAATTCCATTACGTAAGTCCTGGCAGTTTCTGTTTTACATTTGAAATCAAACAAGAATACTAAATGTGAAAAATCAGAATTCTGATCATAGCAAATTCACTATATTAAGTGACTTTATTATTTAAAGAAAAATTTATAAGGTGAGAAAACAAATCTTCAAACCAAGTTAGCAAAAAGAAACCCCAAAATGGTGTTAGATTTATATTTGCTTTGTTAATTGTTTATCACTGTTTTTCACTGTTTTGTGGACAAATAATGGTTGCTTTGCTGAAGTGTTTCTTCATCCATTTTGATTACTCTGTATTCAACCCAGAAGTTGTAGTGACATACTGAAAGCTGAACAAACCCACCAGGATGGTGGTGGTCTTATGGATGAGTTCCTGAGCTTCTCTAATTTGGGGCATTGCCACTCTGCACCAGCTGGAATTTCTGGCATGAACCAATGGTGAGAGAGTAGAAAAGGCTCTCAGAGACAAGGTTTTACACGTGAAAGTTTTGCAAGTTCCTAGATTTAATTTTTTTTTTTTTTTTTTTTTGATTTGGAGTCTTACTCTGATGCCCAGGCTGGAGTGCAGTGGCATGCTCACGGCCACCGCAGCCCTCGACCTGCTGGGCTTAGGCAATCCTTCCGCCTCAGCCTTCCAAGTAGCTGGAACTACAGGTGTGCACTACCACGCCCGGCTAATTTTTGATTTATTGTAGAGTTGAGGTCTTGTCAAGTTGCTCAGGTGGGTCCCGAACCCGCGGGTTCAGGCAATCCACTCACCTCGGCCTCCCAAAGAGCGGGATTACTGGCTGAGCCACCCAGCCTGGCCTGGAAATAATTTTAAACTCAATTGAAAATTGCAAAAGTAGCACATAGAGCTACACCTTTCATCCAGCTTCACCTGTTATTAATATTTCACCATGTGTGTTTTCTTTTTTTTTTTTTTGAGTTGGAGTCTCACTCTGTCACCCGCTCCTGGCCACCGCACCCTCGCCTGCTGGGTGCCGGTGATCCTTCCGCCTCAGCCTTCCAAGTAGCTGGAACTAGAGGCACGCGCTACCATGCCCGGCTAATTTTTGATTTATTGTAGAGATGAGGTCTCACCAAGTTGCCCAGGCAGGTCTCGAACCCGCGGACTCAGGCAATCCACTCACCTCAGCCTCCCAAAGATGCGGGATTACAGGCTGAGCCACCAAGCCCGGTCCTGTGTGTTTTCACATTTGCCCAGGCAGGCAAGTTTTACTCTCTCTATTGCTCTCTCTCTATATATATATATTCATCATACATATGTACTTTTCCCCCTGAACCATTTGAGAGTAAGCTGCAGACATCATAGACCCTTAAATACATCAATGTCCTAAGGGCAAGGACACTTCACTTCCTTACATGACCACAGTAGTTATCATGTTCAGTAAATTTAACATTGATGCAATACTTTTGTATAACGTCTCATCTAGATTCCAGTTTGACAATTGACTCAGTAATATGTTTTAGTATTTTCCCCCCTTCTAGTACAGGATCCAGCCTTACAATTAGGTTTTGTTGTCATAACCTGGAATATTTTTGTTAGTTT
The DNA here is from genome assembly GCF_000164805.1 of Carlito syrichta. Lineage (NCBI taxonomy): Eukaryota > Metazoa > Chordata > Mammalia > Primates > Tarsiidae > Carlito > Carlito syrichta. Next base: position 123,111 of record NW_007248455.1, read on the forward strand.
TGGGGGAGGTTTGGGGGGGGCAAGGTTTGTGTGTGTGTGTGTGTGTGTGTGTGTTTGTCATTTCTGTCTTTTAAGAACAGAGTCCTTTTTGGTAACTGAATACTTCTTATTTGGAGTTTATGTAAGAGTTCCACATGATTTTGTTCTGGCTATGTCATCCTACTTACATAAATGGAATGATGTTCTTCTCTGGGTATCACATTTGGTGATGCCTGATTTCTGCCTTGTACAGTTACTATTTTTTCCCTTGGACCTAAGACCACCTCCAGAGAGACATTTTAAGGCCCTGCATCCATTAATGACTCTTGCCTAAACCAGTTTTTACCCTGTTGGTTCCAAAGCTATGGTTTCCAATGCCAGCACTCGCTGTGTATTTTCCAGTCGGCACAAGGCATTCAGGATGCTGTTTTAAAAGAGAAAATACAGCATGTAGGTGGCAGTGAGAAAAGATGTGCAAACGACTGACCCCAGTGTCCTGGGGCTGTTCAGAGGTGCAGAGAGCTTGGAGGGTGGAGCGTGGGCACACAGTGGCAAGAGGCAAGACTGGGAAGGGGCTTTGGGCCCCGAGAGCCTCCTCGCCTGCCTGGACGAGGTTCCTTGATGCGATCCTGTGCATGGCTGAGGTTATGAAATTGTAACAACACAAAACCTGCCAACCTAAGCTGGGAACCGTATCAAGTATACATTTTTTAATGTAAATATGACAGTCCCCCCCTTGTCTGTGGGGGACATGTTCTGAGACCCCCAGTGGGTGCCTGGAACTATGGATCATATCGAATCCTATACTCTGTTTTTCCCTATGAATACAAACCTGTGATAAGGTTTAATTTATAAACTAAGCACAGCAAGAATTAACTACAATGACTGGTAATAAAATAGAACAATCATAACAATATACAGTAATAAAATGTACGTGAGTGTAGGCTAGTTCAAAGTGTCTTATTGTCCTGTATGTACCTACTTTTGGACTGCAGTTGACCTTAGGTTAACCTTGGGTAACAGAAATCACGGAAAATGAAACTGTGGATAAGAAGGGACTCCTGAAATATATCCATGTACCCCTATATTTAATATTTTGGGAATAGCAAAGTGCTCCTTAATAAATTAATTTTTCACCATAATCATAGTTCAAGCAAGACTGAGCATCACACTCAGCTTTTAGAAGAATGACAATATTGCTAGTAGCCATGGGCAGCAGCTCCTATAGAAAGAAGAGACTGGGGCCATAGTGACATCTGGAGTAGAAAGGACGGGCATCAGGGAACCGGTAGAAAACACATCTAGGGTAGATGAAAACTTCTTAAACCTGAATATTCTAGGGATCGTGTTACCATGCGGATTCTGAGTCAGAGGCCTGAGCTTTCCAGCAAGGGGGAGGCTCCTGTCCCAGGGCCATGATTGGAGTTGTGGCCCCCAAGATGCACATTGCAAGCAACAGGTAGGGTATGGAGGAGCCAAGGGAGGCTTGTCCTAGAAACTGGTGGACATGGGACCTCAGTCTTGATGAGATGAACTGCTGTCATCTCGTGATGCCTTGGGACTTTGCTCCCAGCAGCTCGATGAGGGCCAAGAGCCAGGTCTGCCTGGACCTCAGGTACAGACTACTCGGAGGCTCTTTTCAGGGGTCAGATACTGTGCTTCCCCCACACCCTCTCGCTGCACCCTCTGGACAGCCATAAGGCGCTCACTCAACTTTTATGGAAGCTCCAAGGTGGTGAATACTTCGTCCAAGGTCATGCAACCAGTAAGTCGCAGAACCCAGATCAGAATGCTTCTGGCTCCAAAATCCGGCTCTTACTATGTGTTACTGAAGTGCACACCTCACACCACCAAAGGGCTCACGGACAAGTGAGTTGAGCTCCCTGCTCTCCAACAGCAGAGCCCAAGGGGTGTGAGCTTTCCACCCTGCAGACTTCTTGGGTCTTTTACGAAGAAGAACCTTGAAAGGTGAATACGCTGCTGTAACATTATATATTTATATATTTAAAGGGAATAAATCATTGCATTTAACTTAATTCTATTTGTTCCAACAATTTATCTGAGGGTTTTTTTTTAACAAAAGTTGGGAGAATTGTACAGTGAATATCCATGCACCCACTACAGTTAATATGTTACTATTTTTTTGGTCACACTGTCTGTCATCCTTCTATCCATGCACCAGTCCACCTAATTCTTTGATGTATTTCAAAGTTACAGAAATCAGTTCACCCCTAAAAAGCTTCAGCATGCATAGCATTAACTGGAGTTCAACACTTGTTTACAGTTCTTTTTTATTTGTATTTATTTATTTTTTGAGTTGGAGTCTCATTCTGTCACCCAAGCTGGATCACAGTGGCACAAACATGGCTACCACAGCCTCAACCTGAGGGGCTCAGGCGATCTTTCTGCCTCAGCCTTCCAAGGAGCGCACCACCATGCCCAGCTAATTTTTAAATTTTTTGTAGAGATGATGTCTGTCTCACCAAGTTGCCCAGGTTGATCTCGAATCCCTGGGCTCAGGCAATCCTCTTGCCTCAGCTTCCCAAAGTGCTGCGATTACAATTGTGAGCCCCTGCCAGGCCTATTTATAGTTTTTTTTTTTTTTAGTAAAATTTACTTATAATGAAATGTGCATATCTTATGTGTACTATTCTATAAATCCTGACAAATTCATACACCTGTAAACCCCAAACCCTCCTCTAGATTAGAACATTCCCATTACTCCGGAAGGTTTCTTCACAGTCAAACTCAATCCCGCTGCCTCAAAGGCAATCACTAGATTAGTGATATCTGTTCTAGAATGTCACATAAATGGAATTAAGTGTTTGTTTTTTGAGAAGCCTGTGGTCTTAACAAAGGGATGCACATATTCAAATACCTTTCCTAGACTCCACATATATATATGTATATATATATATAAGAACTATTTTACAGGGGATGTTTATTTTAGTTGAGTGTTGAGAGAGGTTGGAGGATTGCCCGGGCATGCCCTTCATATTAAGGTACCCACATCAACACACTCAATCAAGGAGCATCACAATTCTATGAAAGAGAGGGGTGACCCCACCCAGGGCAGGGTCCTACATGCCGGCCCCAGCCTAGGACTTCTAGGCTTCCAGGTGCCCTCAGAGTTCGAAGATATACCCTTTGAGACCTTACTGTTATTTGTAGCATTTCAAAGTATCAAATCAAAGTGATACATAAATCATCCAGGAGGCTGCACAGACTAACAAAAATACTTTTTTTCTTCCTGACTTTTGATAACTAATATTTCCAGCATGTTTACAATGTATCAGTCAGTGTTTTCAACATTTTACACTTTTCATTTCATTTGATAATATCCGTAGCATAATATCTTATATATTGTAAGTATGTCTGTACTTTTTGAGACAATGACCTAGGAGAGGTGGGTCACACCTATAATCTCAGGATCTTGGGAAGCTGAGGAGAGAGAATTGCTTGAGGCCAGGAGTTTGGCCAGCCTGGGCAACATAGTGAGACCCCATCTCTACCAAAAATAGAAAAATTCGCTGAGCATGTTGGTGTGTGCCTGTAGTCCCAACTACCCAGGAGGTTGAGTTAGGAGGATCACCAGGAGGTTGAGGCTGCAGTGAGCCCTGATTGTACCACTACATTCCAGCCTGGGTGACAGAGTGAGAGCCTATCTCAAAAAAAAAGAGAGAGAGAAAACACATTTTTACTCAATGTGTGCTTTGTTTGGTCGATTAGCAACTTTCAGAATATGAGATCTGTAGAGAAAAATAATGAAAGGAAGGGCTGGGCTAACCAGGTCTCTCTCTAGCTCTTAAGGAAATTCACACTTGGGAAACCTTTGAGATCCAAAAATGATGAATGATTTTTTAAATGTATTGAAAATGTGAATAGTTCACATTATAGGAAACTGAAGTTCTAAGTCATAGGAAATGGGCAAAATAGATTTATGATAAATCACTCTTAATTTTGACAAAAGCAAGAGAGACTGGAGCTATGACTCGTCTCACCTTGTTAATAGGCACAGGGGAGGGAAACCAGCTTCTTCCCTTTTCAAGATTTAACTGGTTGTGTGACCATAGATGAGGTATTGGCCTCTTTGGGCCTCAGTTTCCCCATATGTAGTATGTGGTTTCACGAGTTGTTTCTAAGGTCCTTCCCAGGAGTGAAAGTCTGGTTCTCTGACCTTTGACCTAAGATCCTCCTCTGCTGAAAGCCCTGCCCTGGTTCTCCATGAGGCTTCAGCCCTCTGAACAGGAGAGGACGCCCTCAACACGGTGATTCCTTCCTTTTCCTGTTGACCCTTTGGGAATTCAGGTAGCAAATGGGAGCAGGCCAGCTTTTCAGCAATCGGGGTTCAGTTGTCCAGAGGCCAGCACTTTCCCTGGCTATATGAGTAGCTAAGGCCTCAGGAATCTACTGACTTTGCATCTTTCCAAATATCTGTGAGATTTAAATTTCCTTGTATTTTAGCTATGGATATTGTTGAAGAAGACAGAAAAAAGACATGAATATTATAATTCCATAGGAACGCTTTGCTCTAAAGGGCAGATAAGTAATATAACCTTTTCTCTCTCTCTCTCTCTCTCTCTCTCTCTCTCTCTCCTTTTTTTAGTGGGGTTAGCAGAGGTGTGACATTGTCTGGGGTTCTCAGAACATGGATTCATTCATTCATTCCTTCCTTCCAAGGGTCTCCTGTGTGCCAACTACTGTTTGTTTATAGCATCAATGACACAAAGCCTTTGTCCCGCTGCAGCTTACACAGCACGAGCATTTTCCAGATGGTGGGCTGACAGGGAGCCTCAGGCCTCGGAATGCCTGTGTGGAGCCATGGGTGAGCCACCAAGTGTGTGGACATGGAGTGTCCAGATGAAAGTGCCTAGGGACAGGACACCTGCTCATCTGTTCAGGAGTTTTTCCATTAGCAAAATGAAAACTTCAGAACATGGCTGTCGAATGAGTTACATGCATAGACATGTCATTCTCAAGAGAAGGACAGAAAAGTTGCCTCAGTTGGTCCACCTGTATTAGTCTTGGGGTGATAAAGTAAGTGGGAGGGTGTTAGCTAGCATTCTGGTTAGCATGGCAATGATGTCACCTAGCATGGGGACAGCAAGGTTCTATGTTAGGCTGCCCAGTGTCGAAGCAGGCTTCACCATGCACCACGTGAATAAGTTGGGGGGAATTTCTTAACCTGAATGAGGTTCCGTGGGCCTGTGAGAATTCAGTAGGTCCACACATTTCAGCCATCAGAACAGTGGCCTGGCACACAATAATTCCTCAATAAATATTTACTATACTCATCAATGTGATTATCGTTAGTCTTAAATTGGCCCAGTTCCTGATTTGAACTAAGTTATTTTAACTTAGTTCAAAAGGCTGAATAGTCAGCAAGGCAAAAAAAAATTTATTAAGAACCTACTAATAGGCCGGGCGCGGTGGCTTATGCCTATAATCCCAGTACTTTGGGAGGCCAAGGTGAGAGGATTGCCTGAGCCCATGGGTTCGAGACCAGCCTGGGCAACTCGACAAGACCTCATCTCTACAATAAATCAAAAAATTATCCGGGTGTGGTGGTACATGCCTGTAATTCCAGCTACTTGGAAGGCTGATGTGGAAGGATCGCCTGACTCCAGCAGGTTGAGGCTGTGGTTGCCGTGAATGTGTCACTACATTCCAGTCTGAGCAACAGAATGAGACTCCAACTCAATAAAATAAAATAAAATTTAATACTGTTTTAGGCAAAGGATTGGGTCATAAACAAGACAGACCTTTACCTTCTCCGGAGCTTACAATTTCCAGGGGGATGCCAGGTAATGAAGATATAAAGCAAATAAACAAGTTCAGAAATAACAAGCGTAAGTAGCATTTCTTTTTCTTTTTTTCTTTTCTTTTTTTGACTAGGAGTCTTGCTTTGCTGCCCAGGCTAGAGTGCAGTGGCATGATCATGGTTCACTGTAGCCTTGACCTCCTGGGTTCGGGTGACCCTTCCACCTCAGCCTCCCTTTCACCTCAGATGGAACTAGACGTGTGCCGCCACCATGCACAGCTAATTTTTCGGGCATTTTTTGTAGCAATGAGGTCTATGTTGCCCAGGCTGGTCTTGAATACCTGGGCTCAAGCAATCCTCCTGTCTCGGCCTCCCAAAGTGCTGGGATTACAGGCGTGAACCACTGCGCCCAGCGATGAAAGTAGTATTTTTCTCTTTGGAATTAGTCTTAACAACATTGAAATGTTATGATGTCCTTTTTTAAAAAATTATTTTTAGTAGAAATCTCACTGTAACCTAGGCTAGAGTGCAGTGGCATACAGCCACTGCAGCCTCAACCTGCTGGGCTCAGGTAATCCCTCTGCCTCAGCCTTACAAGTAGCTAGAACTACAGGCATGCGCCACCACACTTGGGTAATTTTTTAATTTATTATAGAGACAAAGTCTCGCCAAGTTGTCCAGGCTGGTCTTGATCCCTTGGACTTAGGCAATCCTCTTGCCTCCGCCTCCCAAAGTGCTGGGATTACAGGCGTGAGCCACTGCACCCGGTTATGATATTCTTGATGATATATGTTCATGTAAGAGAACATCTTCCACTTAAGTAACTGACATATGACTCCTAGCAAAGAACTGGGAGGCCAGGATGTCTCCTGGCTTTCTTTTCTACTTCCACAAGATATAAGCAGAAACTAGAGACATTTTCTTTTGGTAAGAGAGCATTGTGTTTGACTGCAACAGGTTTTTAAGCCTGATTAGATCTTGAATTGTGTTTGGGCTGGACTGAATTCCAGGCTGATGTCTGCAGTGTGGTTCCAGCAACTGGAGAATGAATGGAGTATGGTTCCTTTTGATCATCTAATTTCTGGGTGAAATGAACACACATGATGACATGTTGGTCAGTGATGGAAGCATATATGAAGGGGGTCCCCTAAGATTATAATATCAAATTTTTACTTAATCTTTTCTCTGTTTGGATACACAAATACTTACCATTGTGTTATAGCAGCCTACAGCAGCCAATGCTGTACAGGTGTGTAGCCTAGGAGCAGGTGTGTGGTGGGCTACACCATCTAGGTGTGTGTGAGTCACGCTATGATGTTCACACAACAGAATTGCCTAATGATGACTTTCTCAGCTGGGTGCGGTGGCTCACGCCTGTAATCCCAGCACTTTGGGAGGTAAATACAAGAGGAATGACTGAGCCCAGGAGTTCGAGACCAGCCTAGGCAACTTGGTGAGACCTCAACTCTACAATAAATCAAAAAATTAGCTGGGCATGGTGGTGCACGCCTATAGTTCCAGCTACTTGGAATGCTGAGGTGGAAGGATTGCCTGAGCCCAGCTGGTCAAGGCTGCGGTGGCTGTGAATGTGCCACTGTACTCCAGCCTGGGCAATGGGGTGGGACTCCACCTCAAAAAAAAAAAAAACAAAAAACAATGCATTTCACAGAACATTTTTCTGTCATTAAGTGGCACATGACTGTATGTTACTGCTCTTCTGTTTCACACCAGCCAGCCATCTGCAGCAGGAAGGGAGAGTTTCTAATAGCCCAGACAGCATCTTTGTGCAACTTAGAAGAAGATAACTCCTTCCTGAGGGCATATTCCTGCCATCTACCTGGAATTTCTCATAACATAAGCTCATTTCTACAAGGTCTAAGGTGCGAGTGTGCCCCTAGTTTTTCCCAGTGTACACCCTGCCCTACCATATCAAACAGCCCTCCTGATAGGTCTAATCAAGGTTTTCAAAGAGAAAAACAGAAGAGCAACTGATTTTATAACTTTAGGTTGTAATTGTCTTCCTTTGACCCTTTCCTTTTGTAACCAGTGTGACAAAATGCACCCTTCTCTCCTGCAGGCAGACATGGAGATCCATGCCAGTGATTAGTGCTTCTCTACCAGGTTCTTGGAATTAAGTGCATTCTTGGGAGGGGAAGGAGACAGCTAATAACTAGATGACTGCAAAAACAAGCAAGAAAATAAAATTGCCACCCTCTCCAAAACCCAAAGAACCCCCCAAAAGACAACCAGATCTGGCATTGGGCCTTCCTGTTCAGCTGCCAGATAAGCATTCCTGCTTTTATCTGTACGCTGGCCCCGCTAAGTCTTGAAGCAAGCTCCATCCCAAGATCCATCCCACAGGTACTTTCCAGAGCTGCAGATCCATTCAGGCAGACATCGCAGCTTGAACAACCGCCAGGCACCTTAAATTCTGCATGTCTGAAGTTCATCCCGTTCGTCCCCTTCCCAGGCCTTCCTCTTTCCAAGTCCCCTGCCCTCCATCGATTTCAGGCCTCTCAGTTTCACAGACAATTAGCTGCCTTCCTGGAGTCTTTCCCAGCTGCTCCCCTTACCCTCACCTGACATTGCATCTGTTCCCAGCCGCCTACCACCTGCCCTGCGCTCCACGACTGTCAGGTCCTCTCTGTTTCAGTTCCCTCGGCCTGGGGTGCAGCCCTGGGCCCTCTCTCGTCTCTCTGGGGCCGATGGAGCAGCTTCTCGGCCAGTGCTGCAGCCCTTCCCAAGTCTCCTCACCTCTCTTCCGAGTTCTACTCCCCTGTTGTCTACACAGAGCTATGGCCATGCGCTTGCACTGCTTGTGAACCTCCAGTGGCCCCCAGCTGCCTTCGGGACCCAGTCTCCTCTCTGCTCAGTCTATCCCAGCTGCCCCTAGCTTTTTTTTTTTAATTTATATATTTTTAAATTATAGATATATGGGGTACAAGTCAGGATTAGTTACACAAGCAGGCTTTGTGCAGGTGAAGTCTGGACCTCCAGTTGGTCCTCATTTCCCCTAGTTTAGGACCAGGTACCCTTTGTGATGCTGTGTGCCCCTCCCTCCCTCCCTCCCCTGGCAGTGTCCATCAACTGCTGATCCTTTCCTTGTGCTAGCGTGATTAATGTTCAGGTCCCACTTACGAGTGAGAATATGCAGTATTCAGTTCTTTGTTTCTGTGAAAGTTCACTGATTATGATGGTCTCCAACTCCACCCAATTTGCTATGAATTCCATTATTTTGTTCTTCTTTATGGCTGCGTAATACTCCATCATGTATATGTTTCTTTATCCCATTTTCTTTATCCCGTCCACTTTTTTTTTTTTTTTTTGAGTTGGAGTCTCACTCTGTCACCCAGACTGGAGTGCAGTGGCCACTCCCGGCCACCGCAGCCTCGACCTGCTGGGCTCCGGTGATCCTTCTGCCTCAGCCTTCCAAGTAGCTGGAATTACAGGCATGCACTACCATGACTGGCTGATTTTTTTATTTATTGTAGAGATGAGGTCTCGCTGCCCAGGTCTCACGGGCTCAGGCAATCCACTTACCTCAGCCTCCCAAAGGCGCGGGATTATAGGCTGAGCCACCGAACCCGGATTATCCCGTCCACTTTTGATGGGCAGTGGGGTGGTTCCATGTTTTTGCTATTGTGAAACATTCATGTGCAGGTGTCTTTTTGGTAGAATGATTTATGTTTCTCCAGGTATATTCCCAGGAAAGGGATTGCTGGATCGTAAGAAAGGTCAATTTTTAGTTTTTAGGAATTGCCCTTAGTTTTAATCACTCTTCACTCTTCTCCTGTCTGCTTCCTCTTCCCTGCCCCATGCCATTCCCTGGCACTTTGAGTTTCCTGGAATTCTGTCAAAGTGCTGTCTGTCAAACTCCTCCCTCACCTTTCTGTAACCATGGAGAGAACACCACCGCCCTACCACCTACTTCCCTGGAAAACTCATATTCATCCTTCCAGGTCCCGTGCGCGTACTGTCTCATGATCACAGCTCACTCCAGCCTTGGCCTCCTTGGCTCAAGCGATCTTTCTGCCTCTGTCTCTGGAGTTGCTGAGACTACAGGTGTGCACCACCACACCTGGCTAATTTTTTTATTTTGTAGAGACGAGTTCTCACTATGTTGTCCTGGCTGGTCTCAAACTCGGCTCAAGCAATCCTCCCACCTTGCCCCCCCCAAAGTGCTGGGAGTACAGGCTTAAACCACTGCTCCTACTGAAATTGCCTTAAAGATGCTTGCCACGACAAATGGCTGTTGGTTATCTATTCCTGCATAACCAATGACACCAAATCTTGGTGGCTTAGCACAACAGGAATCATTTTTATTTCTTGGAGTTTCTGGAGGACAGGAATTCAGACAGGGCACAAAGGAGGTGATCCATCAGATTCAAAGGCTGAGGCTAAAATCATCTGAAGGCTGGTGGTGGATACTGGTGTCAGCTGAGGACGTCACCAAGGCTGCTGGCTGGAGCGTCCACACATTCCCTCTAAGGTGACCTGAGCTTCCTTATGCCACGGTGGCTGGGTTCCAAGAGCAAGAAAGGAGAGCCGAGAGGAAGCTGTGTGACCTATTCCCCAAAGTGACAGGCCATCATTGCTAGCACATTCTATTCATTAGAAGCACATTCCTGGGTCAGGCCACATTCAAGGGCAGGGGCAGAGAAGCAACCAGGTCTACCTTTTGAGGAGAGGAGTTTCAAAGAATTTGTGGGCATATTTTAAAACCAGCATATCAACCTTCCAGAAGACCTGGCTCCTGCCCTCCAACAACAGTGGAAGGGATATGGGCACGTCAGAGATTCCTATTCTTTATTCAGTCTCCACACCTGGTTAGCACCTGGGACGTCTGGATACACAAAGACTGAACAAGAGGCCCAGTCAGACGAGCCTCTCTCGTCCGATGTGTAAGTCAGAAGCAGACCTGGGTAAGCCCGCTCAGGCTTCTTCAAAGGGGCCATGAGACAATTGTGAGGGAGGGACCCACCTTGACTGTGTCCCGTCGACTCAGGATTTTCCACGTCTTTTCTTCCAGACTCCTTGTCGGAGCTTCACCGCCGGGTCTGCTCCTCTGCTGTGCTACCGTTGGGCCACAGTGGCAGCACTACGTGGAGGTCATTCTCTGCGGAAACCCCCTCAGTGGCAGGTACACATGCCTTAGTGTACAACCTGGTCTTCCGGAGCACTGCTGAGAGAACACTGCCTTGGTCAAAGGTGCGTTGTGGGCATGTGTGTCTCGGCAGGCATCTTTAACCAACCCTGGTGTGCCACGTGTCCTTAATAAAAACAGATGGTGGTAAGCTTGAACTCATCACTAAGCAGATTAGTGACCGCTCACTCAGCACCCACATGTGCCAGGCTCTGCCTTCTTTACTCCTCACAATCATCCTGACAGATGAGGTTTGTTATTCCCCATTGTACTGATGAAAAAATTGAGACCATGGTGAAGGAAATACAAGAGCACTCTTACAGAAATAAGAGAAAAAGCCCGTGTTTTTTTCCCTCTGCTCTCACTCACACATCACTCAACACAGCTCTTCTGACACCAGTGTGGGAAGTGCATTTCCCCACACACTAATCGATCCTCCAATGGATGCCAGCCAGGTGTCCTATAATTCAATTAGTTCCGACACTGTCTACCAGGAGGGAGAGTTGGAGCCCACAGGTGTCTGAGCCCCACAAGACTTCCCCCACTGCAGACGCCCCTTGCAAGTTGTAAGTTTGAATAATCTCCTAGTGTGGCTCGCAGAACTCAGGGAAACACTTTATGTTTACCCATTTACATAGAGGATTTAGTTTACTAGGATATTAGTTTTTAGGAATCACCCCTAGTTTTAACCAGTCTTCACCATTCTCCTGCCTGCTTCCTCTCCCTGCCCAGTGCCATTCCCTGCCACTTTGAGCAGGTGAAGAGATGCAGAGGGGAAGGTATGTGGGAAGCAGCAGAAAGCTGCCAAGCCTTCACCAAGCGTGACTTCCTCCAGAACCTCCAAGAGTTCATCCATCTGGAAGCTCCCCAGACCCAGGCCTTCGGGGGCTTTATGGGAGCTTCATTACATAGGCACAATTGATTAATCATTGACTGTTGTTGATCAGCCCAGCATTCAGCCTCTCTCTCTCCCCTTGTTGGAGGTCAGGGGATGGGGCTGAAAGTCCTAACCCTCTAATGGCTGGTTCCCCTGGCAACCAGCCCCCATCCTGAGGCAATGCAGGAGCCCACTGATTGTCATCTCATTAGAGCATCACCCAGGAAGTTCCAAGGGATTTGGGAGCTCTGTGTCAGATTTACACTCTTGTCATTCAGGGAATTACAAAGTTCTTAGGAGCTCTGTCAGGCATCAGAGGCCAAAGACCAAATATTACAACACAAGATACTCCTAGTACCCCCATGTACAGGGTTTTTATAGGAGCTCTGTGCCAGGAACCTGGAAACAGAGGATGTGTGTGTGTGTGTGTGTGTGTGTGTGTGTGTGTGTGTGTGTGTGTGTGTGTGTATAAACCCCAAGGGGGTTATGCTGCTTCCCACATACCTTCCCCTGTGCATCTCTTCCTCCATATATATAGGGGACTCAGAAAAAAACAGAATTATCTGCTACACTAGCTTACCAGCTAGCATTGTTGTGAGAGGCTGCATATAGCTTCAGTGAATTTTGGGGGGAGATTCTGTCAACGTGTTTGCCCATTTCATAATGGGTGATTTACAAGTGCACCTGCCCACACTGCACTGAGTACTCAACAGTTTTCAACCAAAAAACAGCATGATCCCCATGCCTCACTCTCCCTATTCACCTGATCTCACCCCAGGCAAAATTTTTGGTTGTTTCTCTGGTGAAAGAAGTCCTCAAAGGGAAATGTTTTGCTGATGCGGAAGAGATGAAACCAAAAATGGCAGAAGCACTAAATGGCATAAATATTGATGAGTTCAAAAACTGTTTTGAGCAGTAGAAAATATTTCTATAGATATCCCTTAACTGCACCCCACAACTTTAAAATAAAAAATGTATATTAAAAAAAAGATATATTGCATCCAATGGAGAGTACTTTGAAGGTGACTGAATATATAAGAATAAATACACAATTTTTTATAAATATATTCTGGGTTTTTTGGGTTCCCCATTTATATATCATATATGTATCTCTCTCTCTCTCTCTCTCTCTCTCTCTCACACAATATCACATTCTTCTCTGACAAAAATCAACATACTGTCCAGAGAAAGTCAAGGCTCCTCCCACATTACTGCTCCTTCCTCCACATGTCTCCAAGAAACAGATCTCCATACTCAGAAACCTTTCCATAATGGGTTCAAGAATGGGTGGAGGGTGTCTATCTAGTACTTGGAACTGAGCTTGGATTCCAACGAAGTCTTCTATGTAAAAGCCACTCTTACAACTGCATCTTGAGCCGGGCTCGGTGGCTCAGCCTGTAATCCCGCACCTTTGGGAGGCTGAGGTGAGTAGATTGCCTGAGCCTGTGGGCTCGAGACCCACCTGGGCAACTTGGTGAGACCTCATCTCTACAATAAATCAAAAAATTAGCTGGGCATGGTAGCACGCGCCTGTAATTCCGGCTACTCGGAAGGCTGAGGCAGAAGGATCGCCAGAGCCCAGCAGGTCAAGGCTGCGGTGGCCGGGAGGGGCCACTGCACTCCAGTCTGGGCGACAGAGTGAGACTCTAACTCAAAACAAAAAAAAAACAAAAACCTGCATCTTGTTGCTTCCCCAACTGAAATTCTAAGATGAGAATGAAAACTTTAGCTTGAAGTTTGAAATCTAATCATTGGGATATTTAATTATTTAATTTTTCCCAGCTTTATTAAGATATAATACACAAATAAAAATCATAAATATATTACATACACACACATTTATACACAGTATACAATGTGCTATTTAGATGTATATATACTTTGTGAAATTATTAAATCAAGCTACTTAACAAATCCATCACCACATGCACTTATCATTTTTGTTGTAAAAGCATTTAGGATCTACTCTCTTAGCAGTTTCTCAGTATATATTATTATTAACTATCGTCATCATGCCATATGATAGATTTCCAAAACTTATTCATCTTAACAGAAACTTTACACTTTTTTTATTAAACATATTTTTAATTATAAAATTGTGGGGAACAGTTAAGGGTTAGGTATACAAATGTGCATCGTTAACTTTACACTTTTTGACCAATATCTCCCATTTCCCACCCTGAGTCCCTGGCGACCATCATTCTAGTTTCTGCTTCCATCAATTCAGCTTTTTAAGATCCTATACATAAGGAGATCATGTAGTATTTGCCTCTCTGTACCTGTACCTTATTTCACTTAGTATAACATCCTTTATGGGGTACTTTATTTTATTTTTCAATTTAAAAAAAATCAGTAGCTGTGGGGAGTACAAATGGTTTTAGTTATATGACAGTGGTGAAGAAGTCTGGGCACATTGGTAGGGGACTTTCCATTCCCCCCTTTGAGTATTTTATATCTTGCATTGTTATATCTTTATATCTTGCATTGTTATCTACCTTTTATCTTTTATCATGCCCTAAGAAAAATTTTGTGCCCTAACAGTCATTTTATAAAAAGAGAAAATAAGGAATAAGTGATATAGTTACTTTAATGTTCTTAATTGAGCCTTCTTATAAGTGGTAAAAATATTTACATAACACAATGAGCTCACTTATTCTAATTCTGCAGGTTGAGGGACAAATTTGCATGATAGTTCAGGCTTTTTGGTATTAAACACTTGTCATCTGTTTTCTCTATTTTAGTTTATATAATAGAATCAATAAATATATGAATACATATCTGTTAAATGAATAATCTTATCAGAAATTAAATCTCTGTGTTTGCAATTTATTAAGTGGAAAAAATAGTAGATATATATTTATCTTCAAAAATACATGCATAGGGAAGAAATAGACATATAAGGGAAAATACTAGAAAATGACTTTATAACATTAAAGAGTATAATATGAGAATATTACAAGGATTGCCATAAGGCACCTTACCAATGAAGTAAAATTGTGTTATTTGAAGGTAGACTTAGATTAGTTGTAAATGCAAACTCAAGGATAGCCACTTTAAAAAAAGTACAAGATTAGTATAATTGCTATGGGAGGAGAGGGAAAAAAGTGAAATAATATAAAATGCTCAATTAAAACTAGAGAAGTCAGAAAAAGAGTGGAAGACAAAAAAAAAAGAACATGGGTAATGAATAAAAAACAGTTGTAAATATAACAGATATTAATCCAACACTATCAATAGCCACTTTATATGTGAATGATCTAAATACACAAATTTTTAAAAAGAGAGAATGACAGAGTGGATTTTTAAAAAGACTCGACTATGTTATTTATAAAAACCCACCTTAAATATAAAGACACAAGCAGATTAAAAGTAGAAGAATGAAGTGAGATATACCATATTAACACTAATATGGAAAGACAGAGTTGCTATATTAACTTTATGCAAAACAGAGCAAGGTAAACTATCAGGGGTGAAGAGGGGAATTATATAATGATAAAGGGGCCAATTCTCCAAGAAGACACAACTATCCTTAATTGTTGCCTATCTGCAGTGTTAACAAATAGAAGAAAAAAGAATCATAAAGAGAAATAGACAAATCCACCATTAGTGTTGAAGTTTTAATACCCTCTATCAGTAATCTACAGATTCATTAGGTAGGAAATCAGTAAAAGGTATAGTCGAACTGAACAATGTTATCAATCAACTGTATCTAATTGACATTGATAGAAAATTTCTAACAACATCAGAATGCATATTCTTCTGAAGCTCACATGAAACATTCCCCAAGACAGACCACATCCTAGGCCATAAAACACACCTTAAGTTTTTTGGGGTTTTTTTAAGAGTAGAAATCATACAGTGTATACTCTGAGAACATGTTGGAATTAAACTAGAAATCAACAACAGAAAGAGAACTGGGAAATTCAAAATATCTGGAGATTAAAAAACATACTTTTGATAACACATGAATCAAAAAACTCTCATCAATTTTTAAATATTTTTAGTTAAGTGGAAATGAAAGTACCACTTACTCAAATTGGTAGGATGCAGCAAAGGCAGTGCTTTAAGGGAGATTTATAGTATTATATGCAGATATTAGAAAAGAGGAAACATCTAAAATAAAAAATTCAACTGCAGAAAATAGAAAAAGAATAGTAAATTAAATCCAAAGTAAGCAGAAGAAAAGAAACAACAAAAACTAAACCAGAAATCAATGAAATTGAAAACAGAAAATTAATAGAGAAAATCAACTAAAGCAAATGCAGATTCTATGAAGAGTTCTATAAACTGACAAAACTCTAACCAGGATAACTAAAAAAGAGAGAGAGAGTACAAAAATTACTAATCAGAAATTAAAGAGAGGCCATCACTACTGATCCCATGAATATTACAAGGATAATAAAGGAATATTATGAATAACTATATGTCCACAAATTTGACAACTTAGATAAAATGGACCAATTCCATGAAAGACATGGCCTATCAAAATCCACACAAAGAGAAACAGATAATCTGAATAAGTTTATATCTATCAAGAAAACAGAAACAACAACTACTTTAAAAAAACAGAAAATACCAGGCCCAGATAGCTTCACAGATGAATTCTACCAAAATTTTAAAGAAGAAACGATATCTATTATCTACATCCTCTTCTCAAAACAGAAGAAATGAAATGCTTTCTAACTTTTTCTATGACACCAGCATTACCCTAATACCAGATAATAAACATTACAAGAAAGTTACATAACAATATTTTTCATCAAAAATGCAATGCAAAAATCCTCAACAAAATATTGGCAAATCAAACACAACAATGTATAAAAAGAATTATAAAATGCAATGATGGAAGCATATCATTATGCACTTTTCAAAAACATATAGTTCCATACTGTACAACACAAAAAGTAAACCCTAATCTAAACTATGAACTTTAATGATATTATATAAATAGTGGCTCATCCAGTATAACAAATGTACTACATTAACTCATTTTTTTGTTTTGTTTTGTGTTTTTGAGTTGGAGTCTCATTCTGTCGCCCAGGCTGGAGAGCAGTGGCACACTCACAGCCACCCCAGCGTTACACTGCTGGGCTCTGGTGATCCTTCCGCCTCAGGCTTCCAAGTAGCTAGAACTACAGGCGTGCTACCATGCCTGGTTAATTTTTTTTTTTTTTATTGCAGA